>NC_087207.1:22282193-22289693 GCF_015104395.2 Macrobrachium nipponense | reverse complement strand
GCCCTGTACTCGAGACATCACAAGCTGGATAAAAATCTTTTGAAAAATCTGGGTAGACCAAAACAGGGTTCCTAGTCATTTTGCTCTTTAATGTTTGAAAGGCTGTTTATGGTTCATTCTGCCATTCATATTTAATATCCTTTTTGGTTAATTCTGTCAAAGGTTTAGAGATAGTAGCAAATCCTTTTTTAAATGGTCTTTAATATCCAACCATCCCCAGAAATCTCCTTAAGGCTTTCAAATTAGTGGGAGCTGGATATTCAATTATCGCTTTTATTTTACCTGCTTGCATGCACAGTCCGTCTTCACTAATTACATGACCCAAGTATTCTAATGACTTCATCAGGAACTGACATTTCTTTAATTTGATTTTTAGTCGTGCCATTCTTAATCTTTCTAGGACCAATTCTAGTGTTTTGAGATGGCTTTCTAAATCTTTACTAAAAATGATTACATCATCTAAATATACTGCAACATTTTCTATGTCTCCTAAAATTTGTAACATTAATCTAACAAACGTTAAAGGAGCTGATGTGAGTCCAAATGGCATTACCTCAAACTGTAAATGTTCTTTATGTGTTCAGAAGGCCGTAAAATGTTTGGATTCTTCATCTAGAAGTACTTGCCAATATCCACTAAGGAGGTCTAAGGATAAAAATAATTTTGCCCCTCCTAATTGAACTAACATTCTATCTGGAACTGTGTTGGAGTTTAATTTTTTACAGTATATTAGAAGTCTCCAACTGCCATCTTTCTTTGGAACAAGCAACAATGGAGAATTATATGGAGATTTAGAGGGAATTATTATTCCATCTCTTTTCATTAACTATATCAAATTATCAACTATGGGTCTCTGGCTTATTGGTAATCTGTAATTAGTAATAAAAAATGCCTTGGCTCCATCATCTAACAAAATCTTGTCGTAGGATATTTGTTCTTCTTAGTTTATCTCCTTCTACCGTTATTACATTTCTATATTTCTCTAGCACTTAAATTCACTTGTTTCTTTTTTCTGGAAAATCTGTTTTATATACTTCCTGATTTATTTGAGAGTTTTGGCCATTTATAGAGAAAAATGCTTTTTCTTCTACTGTTAGTAAAGGATCGTTAATAGGTATTCCTGTGCAAAAGACAGTGCCTGCATATAGTGTTAGTTTGTTATTTGAATAGTTTTGGACATAAGCTTCACAATTATCACCATTCATGTGGACTAGTTAATTATCCACTCTGACAAAATCTGGCAATTCACCGTCCAGCAATAGAACATCTTTAACTCTTACGTTCTCTTTTACTCTTAAATATATTTTTGTTAAGCATTTTGGATTTAAAGTTACTGCTCTATTGAGTATAAATTGTAGTTTATTATCATCAGCTGTGCTAACGCAACATATCTCTTCATCTTCTATGTCTGAAAAATAACAAAGTTCTGCATTTTCAGTGGTTTCTTCTGTTACTTCTATTATACTATTTATATCTGATTTCTTTATTTTATCTAATAGCAATACTTCATTTAGTATTTTCCCTTCATCCTCGTAACTCATTACTACATTGCTGCAGTTATTAGTACATGTATCTGTATAGGTATCTGTAATATGCATCTTGATTTTCGTTATATTCAGTTTCGGTGATCACCATTATTTATATCTGAGTAATTACTTGAATCTGAATGTATATCATCTATATGTCCACATTTCATTGATTCTGTATTCTGTAATGGTGGGAATTCCTCTTTTCTATCTGTTTCTATTTTATCTTGCCTTTCTCGTATGTCTCTGTCGCTTGTCGAAACTGTGTCAGACAAATTGATCAGATTTGGGTGAGGCTTTTCTTCGTCAAGCGTAAAACATACGCTCTTCGGATTATCCTGTTTCAGGCTAATCTTTCCTTCACTGCCGTCTAGTATTATACTACATCTTCTCATTCAATCAAATGAAAATAATGCTTTTGCGGGAAAAAATCTGTCTTCTAGAACTAGAAAACTTTCGACAAATTTGTGTGACAAAATGTCTATTTCCAAGTTCACTTTTCCTAGACTTCTAATTTGTTTACCCGCTATTCCCTTTATGACTTTATTTGGACTCTAAATATCCGGTTAAAGTTTATTTATCTATTATATTCACTGTACTGCCTGAATCTATAAGTACAGTACATGTCTTTCCACTTATTGGAATCTTCACAATAGGCAAATCCTTTCTGTTTATTTCTTCTTCTTTCATGGAGAATACTACTTCTTTGCTATTTATATAGGAAAATGCGGATGAACCTTCATTTTCCATACTAGCTATTTCCTCTTTTTCTCTTCTATCATCTTGAAGGGAATTATTTTCTTTCTTCTGTGAAGGGTTTAATTGTCAAAATCATATATCACCAACCGAGTGTAAAAAAAATTACTAAGATTTCCTAGCTATCAAACGTAAAAAAAAAAAAAAAAAAATCTTTATACTCTTATTGAGAGAGAATTCAAAATAAAGTTTGATATTTTCTAAGAGAAAGAATACTTAATCTTATTTACACATTCTTATAGAGAGAGAATAAAAAAAGTTCAGCTCCAGTGCACTTACGTATGTTATTGTCGTTCGTTTTGCTTTGATTCCGATATCACTCCCTTCGTTGTCGGCGCTCAAATTCGCCTGTTGCGTTTCAAAATCAACCTTGATTGACGCTGTTTTCTCGTTTTCTTCGGCAAAGATTCGTCCTTGTCGAAAATTCTTCAGTAACGTTGATTCTTTAACGGGAATGTATTTTCGTTGATGTGCAATACACTCGTCCGCTTTTAACAGATATTTATAGAAATCTGTTTGTTCTTGTCGGCTGCTGCAGTTCCACGCCTCTGCTCGATGTTGTTATGTCTGCGTAATGCACTTATTATGCCTTCGTTTCATAACACGCTACGTCTCATTGTTTTTCTTCTAGGGGAAAACAAAGCTATTCTCGCTGTGGTATAAAGTCTATGGTTGTACCTTTCGTTTACATCTTCAAACAGAATTTTATCGATCACTATTGTTATTACTGTTGCAACTCGAAATGTGTATTTATTTAACTATCTTCACTGCACGTTACGTCTCCTGGATCCACAATCGCTGGCAGTCTGGTTCTATGTTTAACTTTGTGCTTCTGCTTAATGTTAGTTCTGGATTAGTAATATTATTAGGCTAAGTCTCTCAGGAGAAGTTTGAATGAGACGAACAGCAGAGTTTCTTTATTCACTGTGGTAGAGAGTACACGTTACAACTACAAAGCTTATATAAATCTATTTTTGGACCCTGGCAATATTTCTACTTCTTTTCTGAATGACGGCTGCCGGTCCTCTTTGGCTTCTTCTGTCGTTCTGAAATTCAGCCACCCTCGGTTCGAATTCGGCACCACCTCCTTAGGCGGTGTAGGTTCTGGTTCTCCGCCCAACTGGATTCTAGATTCGTGGAGCGATCTTTCCCTTATCTTTTCACCATCCCCTTTTAGGTGGGGTTAACATGTTAATTCCTCCTTTTCCAGGCATAGTCAATAATTTAACATGTTATTCCTGGAGGTGGAGCTGCATTCTCGATAGAAGCTGAGTAAGTCTGGTGCGAGGTCACAGGTCAAATATTTTATGACGGTCTTAAGATTTTAATTGCGATGGTGTTATGGTTTAACTTCCTGTTGCTAAGGTTTTGTTGATCAAATTCTGGCTCACACACCAAAGCTCAATTCTCTTTCTATCTCTCTCTCTCTCTCTCTCTCTCTCTCTCTCTCTCCTCTCTTTCTCTTTCTCGTTATTTTCACTGAACTTTGATTATTCTCTCTCTGTTTTTACTAAGTTACCCTATCTACTATTATTCCATAAAGCGATCATTACAGTATATATACAGAGAGAGAGAGAGAGAGAGAGAGAGAGAGAGAGAGAGAGCCTTCGAAATTGAAGGGTATCCATCATTCACAAGGGGAAGGGAACGGACGGCAGGAGCACCGTAGAAGATATAATCTATTATTAAAAAGAGACCATTAGCAAAATCCATCTGGCGAAGCCTAAATTTAGTGTATTGTGATGAGTAACTAACTACCTTCTCACTCTCCATTTTAAAATCATCCTTTACTAAATTTCATGACAGCCCTATAGAGGGATAGTGCCGTCAGTGCGCCTCGCGTAGAGCGCTGTAGGCATTACTTAGAGGTCCTTTGTCGCGTCCTTCGGTCCCTAGGTGTAACCCCTTTGATTCCTTTTGCAGTACCTCCGTTCATATTCGCTTTCTTCCATCTTGCTTTCCTTAAATCTCTCCTGACAACTGTTTTATGAAAACTGCAAAAGGGTTTTCGTTTGTTGAACCTTAGGAACCTTTTTTCGTGTTTTCCTTTGAGCTCTAAATGACCTCATCTTGAATATCTACCCTGACTTTCCTTATCATAAAACTGCAAGCGATATACAAGAAAAATCCTCTACAACACACGACAGGGAAATATGCTTCCAAACTCCACCATGACTTTTTTAAGATTCGTGCAATGATTTCCTCGTCCAAAAACTCACGACGCGGATCGTTCTGCCTCGTACGGACTGTCAGTCATGAGGGATCGTTTTCATGAAGGCGTCAGCAATAAAAGCTGTGAGTAAATGGATCCGTGGAGCCAGCCGAAAGGGCGTTTGATATTCCGAGTGAAAGTATCATCGGGGATTTCGATCAGCTAGATGGCAACGGAACTCGTTTTCACGGGAAGTGAAGAATCTCTCTCTCTCTCTCTCTCTCTCTCTCCTCTCTCTCTCTCTCTCTCTCTCTCTCTCTCTCATACATCCAAACAGTCTAAGAATGATAGATATTTCAATGTGAATGAAAGAATATAGTTGAATTTCAACTTGGCAGCGAGACGGATATGGTTCTTTTCATGGGGAAAATTCTCTCTCTCTCTCTCTCTCTCTCTCTCTCTCTCTCTCTCTCTCTCTCTCTCTCTAACACACACACACACACCACACACACACAACATGAAGGAAGGCGCACACTTGAATTTTTAACTTGGTAGCGAGGTTGATACAATGCTTTTTTTCAAAAGCACAAAATTCTCTCTCTCTCTCTCTCTCTCTCTCTCTCTCTCTCTCTCTCTCACCTCGAAAATGACTGGATTTATTGATGAGCAATTTGTAAAACTGAAGTCTGTACTCAGAATACCTGAGTGCTAAGTTTGCGTACGTGGTTATTTTGCAATTTTAAAACTCTCTCTCTCTCTCTCTCTCTCTCTCTCTCTCTCTCTCTCTCTCTCTCTCTTACACACACACACACACACACACAATATATAAAGGAAGGAGTACAATTGGGTTTTGAACTTAGCAGTGAGATTCATATGCTTCCTATTAAATTTTAATAGTATGAAATTCTCTCTCTCTCTCTCTCTCTCTCTCTCTCCTCTCTGTAACCAATGCTACACCTCATGACCTGCATTTCGAGGAATAGGACACACGAAATGCCAATAGACAACACACACGTCCTATTCATTATATTATGCATCACACCCCTCCCGCCCTGACAGTGTCTGACCGAGGAGGAGGAGGAGGAGGAGGAGGAAGGAGGTGGAGGAGGAGGAGGAAGGAGGAGGAGGATAAGGATATGGATAAGGAGGAGAAGGAGAAGGGAAGGAGGAGGAGGAGTATCGAGTTGAAAAAAACACGAGAATTGGGCCAAATCTGACGCGTGAAATAAGCGCTTTCGAATGAAAATGAGAGAGAGAGAGATAGATATTCCTTTGAAATTGAGTGAAAAACACGGGGCTCTCGTGACGCGTGGACGGGAAAATTCGTCATTGTTATTTCGCAGTTGTTGTTACTGAGTCTTGCCTGACATTCACTCTCCTCTGGTTTCCTGACTCCCACAGACATTTCTTGCTCTTTCGGGTTTCGTGAGGAATTCGACGATTTGGACGGACTTCCCCCTCAATTTTATCTTTTATTTTGTTGTATTTCTCAGCTCCTTCCTCCCCTCCCCCCCCCCCCCCCCCCCCTCCCTCAGCCTTCTAAAGATATTGCGTGGTTGTCACGCCACTGTTGACCCCAAAACAAACTTCGAAACAAACACATGGAATGTAAAAAACACCAACTAGGTATCTCCAGGTCGATCTGGGCCTGTTTAGCAAAATATAGCTTTGAAAGAATCAGGATTATACCGATATATCTTAATGTGATTTTAAGGGATTCTTTGATCAATATTATTGATGGCGGTTGGTGAGACAAATCACAAGGCTAGTGATTGCGTTGATTGGATGGTGGGGGGGGGGGGGGGGGGGGGAGGGGGGAGGGGAGACAAGAGTAGAGAGGAGGGGCGTGTTGGTGAGGGGTGTAGGCAGTACACTCATTTCTTGAAAAACTAATTTTGCTTTTGTGTTGCGTCAAATAGTTTATTATGTAGGGGTAAACTGATCAACTGTGGTGTGCATTGCGCGTCTCTCTCTCTCTCTCTCTCTCTCTCTCTCTCTCTCTCTCTCTATATATATATATATATATATATATATATATATATATATATATGTATGTATATATATATATATATATATATATATCTATATATATATATATATATATATATATATATATATATATATATATATACAGAAATAGCAAGCATGAGAAAAACACAGCGGAAGAAGATGGATGTGGCAGAAATGAGAATGCTTAGGTGGATGTCTGAGGTGACAAGAGATAGGATCAGAAAATGACTACATAGTGGGGCGACTAAGGTGGTGGAAGTATCAAAGAAAGTGCAGGAGGGAGGCTGAGATGGTATGGACACCTGTTGAGGAGAGATGAGGACCACGCTGGGAGACATACTATGGGGATGGAGGTTCGAGGAAGAGAAGAGGGAGACCAAGAAAGAGATGGAAGGACTGTGTGAGAGGAGACTTACATGAGAAGGGAGTTGATGAGGCAGAGAGAGAGAGAGAGAGAGAGAGATAGAGAGAGAGAGAGAGAACATCGAAATGGAAGGGCATCCATCATTCACGAGGGGAAAGGAACGGACGGTAGGAGCACCGTAGAAGATATAATCTATTATTAAAAAGAGACCATTAGCAAAATCCACCTGCCGAAGAAGCCCTTCGTGTATTGCGATGAGTGACGACCATCTCTGGCTCTCGCTTTTTTCCTGCCCCCCCCGCCCCCTCCGCCTCCCATCTTTCTGCTCACTTGACCCTCTCTGCTTTTCGTGTACCTGTTAAGTACCAGTCGGTCTGTTCAGTGCTCTGGTTAAAACCCAGGAATTATTTGGTAAAGGGAAATGACTTGATATTTCATAGGGTAGGTATGGGTATCTTCTGAAGGAGTTTGTAAGCTCATTCGTATACCAGTGTTGTATTTATCTTTCTGCTTGCTTTCGTGAGTGCCAATTTGCATTGTTAACTCTATTAAGTTAAATTTTTATGAAGGTTTGCCTTCTTTATCCCGTTAACCATATTTTTTCTGAGTGTGCCTCAACTGAATAATTAAAATACTCATTTTTTCTCGTCCAACAAAGTTCCTTATTTACTTTAAAGCCTTTTCTGTTCGTA
>NC_087207.1:22277193-22279693 GCF_015104395.2 Macrobrachium nipponense | reverse complement strand
TTTTACTCTCATACATCATTAAATACCTACGAATAATTCGGAAAAATAAATGAGAAAAAGGAAAAATTTTTAGTCCAATAAACTCTTAATTAAGGAATGACAGATGAAGAGAGCCACTTAAACCTAACCTTTTCATCGGTCCAGACTCCAGAAAGAGAGAGAAAAAAAGAAAACATTACGAGTCGATCGTAAAACAAATGGCTTTAAAAATTATAAATCACTTAAAAACAAATGGCTTTAAAGACAATATAAACGCTAAAATAAATTCAAATCGCTGGGGAATATATCGCTTTCAAAACATTATCAGTCGTTCTTAAAATAAAATCTATATCACTCAAAATAAATCGCGTATAAAATATACCATTTAAAAATTATAAATTGCTTAAAAATAAATCGCTTGGAAAACATTATAATTCGCTTAAAAATAAATTCCTTGAAAAACATAAATCGCTTGAAAATAAATCACTTAGAAAAACATAGGTCTCTTTTAAAAAATTCAGAAATAGCTTTAAAAAAAAAAAAAACATTATAAACCGTTCAAAATATAGCCGAAGACTTTCCCGTCTTATCAAATCACTATTACGGATCGGAGATATTTTTTTTTTTTTTTAATTTGAGGTCGATCTAAAGTTAAGGGGGGCGGGGCGGGGGTGTTGGGAAATTTAGGTCTTAGGGATTGGCGGCAGCAGCTTAAGTTGGAGTGGGAATGGGAATGACCTCGCCAACTTGCAGGACCTCGAGGAGGGAAGTCTGAGGCCGAAGTTAGAGTCCTTCTGATTAAGTTGACGAGGCGAGAATTTCCTCCGACCTCTTACGAATTCCAACGACTGACTGGCTGACTGACCGCTGGAGGAGGAAGGGGTTTGAAAGGGGAGGAGAGAAGGGATTGGGGAAGAGGAGAGGGGACAGGAGGATTGAAGGCAGGTGGAGGAGGAGGGATAAATGGAGGTTGGGAAGGAGGCGAGGAAGAGGTGGGGGTAGAGGAGGACGAGGACGAGGAGGAGGAGAGGATTAAGAAGATGGGGGAAGAGGAGGAAGTGGTGGGGAGGAAGGAGGAGGAAGGAGGAGGAGTATTTGGAGAGAAGGAGGTAAGAGAGGAGGATGAGGAGGAGTAGATGGGGAGGAGGAGGTGGATTGGGTCTTTGTCAAGACAGGAAATAGTTTGTCAATTAAATTAATTTTTTTTCTAATAACATAACTCCCTCGATCAGATATAGTCTAGACTCCACATTAATACTATATTCAAGTTCTCAGGATAGAGATGTGATATCAGTTTAATAGAAAAATATCCTCTCATTGTATTCAAAACGTTTTTGCCAAAACAGAGGCCAAAACTGGAATCAAACTAACCTGACAATTACATAATTACATTTTCATTATCGCACCTTGGAACCCTACCAGTCAAAACTACGGTCGAGCTAGACGTTGCTTTGCAAAATCCTTGCGTGTAGTTGAATCGCCACTCCGTTTACTTTCCTGGGAGAGATTATGCAAATTCTATAGCGGGATATTGTCAGGAAGCCCTCGGAGAATATTCCACTGGCTAATATCTTCGACGTAAAAGGTACAACACACAAAGGAGTAGAAATTTGAACTCGTTTCTTGAGACGTCGAGAGGAAAATTCAAGTTTTCTTGGAAGATTCTTTTGATGATTCGGTTTCGGGAAACGTTGCAATGATCGTGCAAGCGTTGCACAGAGAGAGATCCTTTGAGGTTATTAAACCTCAAATAAAAATTGCGAGAGAGAGAGAGAGAGAGAGAGAGAGAGAGAGAGAGAGAGAGAGAGAGAGAGAGAGAGTTTGTAAATAAACGCCCTGCAAATCATTTCAATAGCAGCACAAAAACTTAAATAAAAACAAACATAAAGCAGATTCATAAATACTGAGAACTAACAATACACTGCATCAGAAGGGGAAATCAGATATTTGCTATTGAAGAAGGGCTACGGCAGCAAATCTCCAATAATACGAGTGGAAACGGTATTGATGTTAACAAATTTATTCAGTGAATAAAGACAGAAAAAATGAAAATAAAATAGGAACAATAGATCATAAAAAAATTTAAATAAAAATTAGGACTAAGAGAAAAAGTATTTAAATACAAAGCTAGGAATTATATGGAAAACAGATTTTATGTTAAAAAATTTATTCAATGAATTAAAGATAGAAAAATAAAAGAAAAGATAAAATAGGATAAACAGATAATTTAAAACGGTGAAATATAAATTAGGACTAGGAGGAAAAAATAGTTAAATACAACACTAAGAATTGTATGGAAAACAGAATAATGGTAAAAAATTTATTCGGTGAATAAAAGATAGAGAAAGTTAAAAAATAAAACAGACAAAACAGATAATTTAAATCAGTGAAATAAAAATGAGGACTAAGAGTAAAACTATTTAAATATACAACTTGGAATTAATGAATACCAGAATGGATGTTAAAACATTTAGTTAATGAATAAAAGACAGTAAAATGATAAAAACACAAAAGTTACAAA
>NC_087207.1:22254693-22272193 GCF_015104395.2 Macrobrachium nipponense | reverse complement strand
TTGCCTGTATTCCGAATTTTATCTATCTCCTATCTATATATTCTGGGCTACATACCCGTAGTGTCTCCTAAAAACATGGAATGCAAACACTGATAATTTTACCTTATTGTTTTTGTCCAGAATAGGGGTTGTACATAGGAAGAAATATTAGCAGGTTTTCTGTAAACACTATACTTAAACCCACTACTATATTTCCGTATGAGGACATCCAAAAAGGGTAGGTATTCATCTTTTTCTATTTCCATAGTAAATTTAATTGATGGTACTAATTGATTTAACCTGGCAAAAAAGTTATTTACATCTTCGTTCCCTGGCCATACACAAATTATGTCGTCAACATATCTAAACCAAGGTACATTGCGTGGAATTATATTATTTAAAATTTTCTTTTCAAAAAATTCCATATATATATTACTTAGCACTGGGGACAGAGGGTTTCCCATTGCTATACCAAAATTTTGTGAGTAGAATTTTCCATTGTATTCAAATTTACAGCCTTTAACACATAATTCTATCAGTTCAATTAAGGTGCTTTTAGAAAATGGAATATCCAGTTGTTTGTTTTCTATTAATTCCGATAGAAACTCCAATAAATCATCAATAGGCACTTTTGTGAATAGAGATACTACATCAAAGCTCACAAGTTTCGATTCACTAATAACTTTTACACTATTTAGTTTATCTATCAAGTCCACATTATTCTTAATATTGGCATTAGAGATGTTACCTACCAATGGATTAAGGATATCCACTAAATATTTTGCTAATTTATAAGATGCGGAACCCACTGAGCTGATAATTGGTCTGGCAGGGAAGTTTGCTTTATGGGTTTTTATCGTACCATACATATACGGTAGCAATGGAGAGGTCACACACACCTTCTTTATAAGGCTTTCGTTGCCTTTTAACAGATTTTTCACTTTTTTTTATTGAAACCACTATTCACACATAAAATTACTATGGCACCTGATTTATCTGCTTTTGTCATGTGTATATCTTTATCCTTTTTCAGTTCATTGATGGCATTCATAAATCTTTTGGGTACGTTTGTGGTGTCTGACTTTTTCATGCTTCCATAAATCACTCCCTTAATTATGTTGACCTCTTCACTAGTTAAATCACTATATTGTTTTCTAAGTTGCACAATCCTTTAGCAATATCTACACTATTTATACTTCCAGTTGATAGAGCAAACTTTTAAACCATAGCCTAAAGCACTGGTTACATTACTATCCAGATGCTGTTTGATAAGTTGACGACACATTCATGATTGGCGTTGGTAGGTCCAGGGGCTTCTTTCGATCAGGAGTTTTATTTTGTTGTTATGTTTACGTTTAAGCTTCTGATACACTTTCTTCCTCATATTCAAATAACAATATTCCTGCAGAGAATCTTTCCAATCCGACGGTATTGAAGCTTCAAAATTACGTCTTTTTCTCGATAAATCTTCAAAATTCTTTTTAGTTTCCAATGTCTTAATACTGATATGTTTGTCCAAAATAGCTCGTTGTATTTCACCGAACGGTTGGTCTTCTAATTTTGACAAGGACTTGGTTATCATTGATCTTGGTATCACTTGTTCATCACGACATTCACGTAGAAACCGCAGGTGTTCCTTGTTTGTATGAGCTTGAGTGAGGGTGTCTGCGAAGTCAGTGACTACCATATTCAAGATGGTGGGAAAAGAACACAGAAAGATCGGAAGGAGCTCGTGGTATCCATGATGATTATAATAACTTTAGCACGTGATTCATTTATCACTTGCTAAAGTGATTATAATCATATATATATATATATATATATATATATATATATATATATATATATATATATATATATATATATATATATATATATATATATATATATATATATAGATATATATATATATATATATATATATATATATATATATATATATATATATATACATAATATATATATATATATATATATATATATATATATATATATATATATATATATATATATAAATAATAAAAGGAGCCCATAAAAACACCAAAATATTGAGAAAAAAGTACTATATCTCTGAGACTGCTGTCTCCCTCTTCAGGTAGATGAATGAGAAAAGTTTACAGAAAAGGTGGTTATTTATACCAAGAGGTCCATCCACAGGCAAGCCAATTTAGGTCACCCCCGCTGATAATCTTCCTTTAATTAATTATTCTTAAGTGTTGGTTGAATGAAAACCTTGTCAATTGTATCTGAAATCCATGCTCCTTTTGAGATTCATTACATGCCTGCCTCTTTTTATTAAGGCCGATTCCATCATTTGACTCTTGTACCGGCAGTTCCTACTATAAATTACACGTGACAAATTCCAGTTTATTCTATGGTTATGTTCATTTATATGGTTGAAAATAGCAGAGTTTGTTGTCCATACCTAACTGACCGTTGTGTGATTAATCTCTGGGGAAGAATGATTTACCTGTAAATCCGATGTAAGATTGGTCATAGTCCTGGCATGGGATTTCGTATACCCCAGAGTCCTTGGGAGATGTCTTTTGTTGGACGTTAATCAGGGATTTGGCTAAGGTGTTTGGGTAAGTAAATACAAAAGGGTTACACCCAACAATAAAATAAAAATTCCCCACCTGGACACGATTACTTACCCAAACACCTTAGCCAAATCCCTGATTAACGTCCAACAAAAGAAATCTCCCAAGGACTCTGGGGTTTACGAAATCCCATGCCAGGACTATGACCAATCTTACATCGGATTTACAGGTAAATCACTTTCCCAAGAGATTAATACATCACAAACGGTCAGTTAGGTATGGACAACAGAACTCGGCTATTTTCAACCATATAAATGAACATAACCATAGAATAAACTGGAATTTGTCACGTGTAATTTATAGCAGGAACTGCCGGTACAAGAGTCAAATGATGGAATCGGCCTTAATAAAAGAGAGGCAGGTAATGAACATCTCAAAAGGAGCATGGATTTCAGATACGATCGACAAGGTTTTCATTCAACCAACACTTAAGAAGATTAAAGGAAGATTATCAGCGGGGGTGACCTAAATTGGCTTGCCTGTGGATGGACCTCTTGGTAAAAATGCCACCTTATCTGTAACCTTTTCTCATTCATCTACCTGAAGAGGGAGACAGCAGTCTCTGAAATATAGTTCTTTTTCTCTATATTTGGTGTTTTTTATGGGCTCCTTTTATTAGAATGAATTCTGTTTTACAGAACATTTTTACCAGTCTTGATACTATATATATATATATAGATATATATATATATATATATATATATATATAGATATATATATATATATATATATATGTATATATATACAAAGGTATAAGCCACGAAGGATTCAGTTTATACATACATATATATATATATATATATATATATATATATTTATATATATATATATATAGATTGTATATATATATATAGATATATATATATATATATATATATATATATATATATATATATATATATATATATATATATATATATATATATATATATATATATATATATATATATATATATAGATATATATATAGATATATATTATATATATATATATATATATATATATATATATAAATATATATATAGATATATATATATATATATATATATAGATATATATATATATATATATATATATATATATATATATATATATTATATATATAATATATATCATATATTTTAATTATATATATAATATATAATATAATATATACTATATATATATATATATATATATATATATATATTAATATTATATATATATATATATATATATATATATTAAAAAAAATATATATACATATATATATATATATATATATATACTATATAAAGTGTAAGTAAATAAAACACGTTTGAGTGGATGCTTAGCCGAATCCATTGATTCGCGTCAGCAGATGATATTTAGACCGATCTTCGTTTATGCTGACACCTCCAACCGACTATAGTATATATATATATATATATATATATATATATATATATATATATATATATATATATATATATATATATATATATATATATATATATATTATATATATATATATAGATATATATATATATATATATATATATATACATATATATAAATAAATATATATATATAATATATATATATATATATATATATATATATATATAAAGTGTAAGTAAATAAAACACGTTTGAGTGGATGCTTAGCCGAAATCCATTGATTCGCGTCAGCAGATGATATTTAGACCGATCTTCGTTTATGCTGACACCTCCAACAGACTATACTCTGTTTTTTCATCTGTCCATCCGCCTGTGGTGTTTTTGTATGGTAACACTGCGTCCCCGGCCTTTTAGATAGTACGCTTTTGTGTAAGTTTAGGTAAATAAAAGGATACTGGGTGTACATTTGCAACTGAAAAGTGTTTTAATAATTTACCGTATGCGTATTACACCGTTAATATTCGAAATAGGATATTATTATAATCGTTGAATGTAAGCTGAATGTAACTATCTAAAGGCCGGGACGCAGTGTTACCATACAAAAACACCACAGGCGCATGGACAGATAAAAAAAACAGAGTATAGTAAGTACTACTTTCATGGTCGTTTATCCGATGCTTTCGTAATTTCACTCTATTTCTCATTCGTTGGCAGCGCTAGGCACCATGCAGGAGAACTGAGACTGTCTCAAGACCGTCTTTGAGATCAGAAGACACTCCAATTCTTGGCTTAGTTTGCTACAGGACCTGGTTTGCATAGGCCTAATTTATAACTATATATTACGTTACTTTAGGTCTATGTTGGTCTCCTTTAGATATTTGTTTCTGTCTCAGTAAACTAATGTATTGCCCTCAGTGTTTCATAGAAATTATGGTAATATAACCAGCGGTGATTCTATTGAGTTGCTCACAATTTCATTTTCCAGGTTCAATTGTTAATTTTATAATGTGACAACGGTCTACAGGTTCATGTTTATGAGGATTATAGGCCTAGCTCACCGCTACTGCGGCTGGCACCAATTATATGCTGATTTCTGGTTTGAATAGCATCCACCTCCTTTACTTTATTCAAGGTAGAAAAGTTTATCCATTTGAATTTAATACAGATTTAATGCTCAATCCAGTTTATTTTCGAAAATTGGCTCTTATCTCTGCTTCAGCGTTCAATGTTGGCAACGGTTGTAAATGTTACGTGAATATTGCCAGTGTATCGCACTTGTACATTACCCTTCCGTTCTTCAAGGATGAAATAGCCCCAAAAAAGTCGTACAATATAAGAAGAAATTCATTTTGACAAAATGCAGTTTAGTCCCTTCTATTGGATATATATTAGATTTTTTTTTAATGAATTTCCAAAACAATAAAAATTCAATGTTTGGCAACACCGGGGAAGAGTGCTCCAGGCGACTACGGCGGAGGAATACATCAAGGAAGTCTCTGTCTTTCTCTCCATTTTTGTTGTTGTTGGGGGGGGGGGGGGGGGGGGGGGGGGGGGGGGGGGGGGGGGGGGGTCGGGCATTCATGTTTATTCGACACTCCTTGCTAATGTAAATATGTCAAAACAAGAGTGAAATACGTTGTTATTCATTATATTGCAATATACTTTCGCAGGTTTTTTTATAAATAAAGGAAAGCATAGGCAAATGAATAGCATTACGATGTTACTCTTGATCAATCATAATATCCGTGATGACGTTTCAAATAAATTAAAGTCACCGATGCAGAGGAAGGTTCGTTACTGTCCTCATTTACAATAACTTATTTTCAATTGTCTATACCAATAAAAGAATTTGGAAGCGAATTCTCATACAGTAAGTCTTGAGTAACATTAAAATATTGGAGTTTGGACATCAACGAAAGAATCTCTCTTGTCAGGGACAGTAATAATTTTGATTTGTAATGAAACTTTCTTCTTTCGTTCAGTTAGTCTCGACGGGGCCAACAGGAGTCTCTAGAGCTAGATGTTACAGGAATCGTTTATAAGTATACTTACAAAAAGTGTTAGACACGAAAAATAAAGTAAAGGGGAGCTTTCAAGGATAACTAGAATAGAAATATAGGCCTATTGTCAAGTGCTGGGACGTACATACTACAGTCATTCTGCTTTGAAAGAGAAATTGAGAGTATAAAAATGCTTTAATGGTGTACCAGGAGGACAAAAACCTCGTTGTTGGAGTATGAAACAATTGTTAGGAGAGGATTGAGGAAAGCAAGATAGGAAGAAAGAGAATATGAACGGAGGTACAGCGAAAAGAATGAGAAGGTTACAGCTAGTTGCCGAAGGGACGCTGTAAAGAGCCTTTTAGTATAACATTATGTCAATACATTGATAAAGTTGAGTGTATTACTTCCATGCATTGATAAAATAGTGTATAATACCTCAATACATTATCAATGGGAGTGTATTACATCAATACGCTGATATTATTGGAATCAATTACGTCGTCACATCGAGTTATTCGAATATATAGCATAACTGGCAACTGGTCGTTGGGAGTTCCTCAGGGTGGAACGGATGGCCCCGATGAGGCGATGAACAAAGTCCAGTTTTATATATGGCTTTTGGTAATTATCCAAACATATTCGAAGGTCCGACGTCCTACAGTGTCACGTGTTCGTTGTTCCTACTCATTCCGGAATCTGGAATTCTGGATGGGAATGTTATGGAGAGACTGTGACAGTCTCTCCAGAGATGGTTCGGGAATTTGATGGAAGAGATTGACGGCTGTGGTGAGTATGTTAGCCTTCTAATAATGACATTTTAAATTTAAAATAATTAGACTTGATAATTATATAGTCCACCGCTGTTCTTTTTGACAGGTTGAGGACACTATTTTTTGACAGGTTAAGGACACGGCTCCCTGTGCCAGGTTAAGGGCACAGTTCCTTTTGATAGGGACTCTGTGTATTGCAAGAAGTTAAGGACAGTTCCAGTTGATAGGTTAGTGACATGATGTAAGTACTAAAGGAAGTTAAGGGCACTTCCTTTTTGACGGGTTAGTGACAACGGTATACTGTATGAAGTTAAGGAAAGTTCCTAATGATGGGTTAGGGACACTGTAGTACTAAAGGGTAAGGACAATTCCTTGAGATGGGTTAGGGACACTATGTAGTAATAAATACTAAAGGAAGTTAAGGACACTACCTTTTGGTGGGTCAGGGACACGTAGTACTAAAGAAAGTTAAAGACTGTTCCTTTGGAGAGGTTATGAACATTGCCCCTTAGGCTAAGATAGGTCTAGGGAAGATAAGATTTATAAGGTTTTTTCAGTTTTGTTCCACACAAATACAACGGTGCCCTTTGTACCCTCTGAGATCGTTCCCTAAATTTAGTGGAACACAGAAGTGTTGTTTCTCCAGCGGGTTTTTAGTGATTGGTTGGTTTTTTCAGAGCCGATTTTGTTGTAGATGAAGTTTTTTTTTTTTTTCTTAAGTCAGGATTTGTACGTGTGTTTTTTTTTTTCTTGGGGAAGGAGGGGGGGTTTAGCGAAGGGCCCATTGCCCCTAAAATGCCGTTTTCTACATTTTTTTATTTATTTTTTGTTTTTGAGGGTCATTACCCCAAAACATCTAGTTTTCGATTTTTTTTTTTACTTTTCTTGGTGAGGGACCATTAACCCAAAGTATCTCTTTTTCGATAGTTTATTTCATTTTTATTTATATATTTATTTTATTTTATTTTATTTTTTCTATATTTATTTATTTATTTTATTTGATTTTTTTCTTATCTTGCAGAGGGGCCATTAAACCCCAAAACATTTCGTTTCGTTTTCGACAGGGATGAGTGTAATCATTATTCAGTTTACAAACAAATACATTACGTTTCTCTTTCAATTTGGGGAACGAAAAACAAATATAAACTATTCATCAGCAATCTTGTTCTTCTTCATTTATTTTAGAATATACAGTGACCGGGCTAAACAAAAAGCGATTACGTATCAAACGGTATATATCGGTTAGGTTGACATTTCACCATCCAATCTCTCTCTCTCTCTCTCTCTCTCTCTCTCTCTCTCTCTTAATTGCCGTGAGACCTTTTCAACCATCTGGTGTTAAACCCATGAAGTTCATTGAGGTTTTTTGGATAGTGAAGTAGATTGAAGTTTTGATAGTGAAATTGAATACTTTTTGGTAGTGAAACTGACTGACATTTTGATAGTGAAAATAACTGTTGATTCGATTATGAAGTTGACTGAAGTTTTGATAGTGAAAGTGACTGACGTGCTTATAGTAAAGTTGACTGAAGTTTTGATAATCAAATTGCTTGACGTTTTGATTATGAAGTTTGAATGAAGTTTTGATAGTGAAGTTGAAGGAATTTTTTATATTGAAAAAGGCTGAAGTTTTGATAATGAAGTTAACTGACTTTTGATAGTGAAATTGACTGACGTTTTGATAGTGAAGTAGCCTGAAGTTTTGATAGTAAAATTAACTAACGATTTGACAGTGAACTTGACAGACGCTAAAATTTCTCCATCGCAAAATAAGTTCGGAATGGAATTAGTTTGATATTTATGCAAATATTAAAGAGGCTTTTCTTTTATGTTTTTATTTTATTTTATTTTATTATTTTTATTTTATTTATTTGTTTATTTTTTGTGAGCGAACAATTTCGTTATTCATTTTCTTGTTCTGAACAAAAACAGTCACGATATCACGATATTTACAATTGAAGGTAAATATAAGATATTTGAGATAAGATCCAATTATATATAATATATATATATATATATATATATATATATATATATATATATATATATATATAATATATGTATATAAATCTTCTGTTAAAACAAGATACGTTTCGAGTATAAAAGGCCCATCAAAGCACTATGGTTTAAAGCTAAGGACCTTTAAACCAGAGTGGTTTAATCTGCCATTTATACTTGATATATATATATATATATATATATATATATATATATATATATATATATATATATATATACATGTATATATTATGTGTGTAAAATCATAGATGCATTGATAAATTAAGCCACGAAATTCATGCGTCCATTTATTTATACATTCGCGCGCGCGCGAGAGAGAGAGAGAGAGAGAGAGAGAGACTTATGCATGAGATTGGAATTCGCTTTGAAATTGAAATAACGCCGACGAATTTTCAAAACAGTTCGTCGGGAGTAAAGGTAATTCGTTTATATATATCAGCATAAAACAATTTATAACGCATGCATTTTTTTTTAATTTATTTATTTATTTATTTTTGTAATCGTTGGACCCCCTTGATTTTGTTGATCGTTTTGAAATATATTTGATTGATTTTACATTTTATATCAACAGTTATCCAATTTTTTTGAGTGGTGAGCTCTGGGTGTATGTTTATTTAAGTTTATTATTATGAACCACTATCACGTCGGTTAGTTTGGTGGGTGTACGTACATTTTATGTACAAATTCTGAGTGCTCAGTAAATTTTGAAAAGAATTTTTTTTTACTTTGTGATAATTCCATTGGTGTATAAAGAACTTACGTGTGCTCATATTTAAAAAAAAAAATTTTTCTCTCTCTCTCCTCTCTCTTCTCTCGCATTCTCTCTCCTCTTCCTTCTTTCTCTCTTCTCTAAACTAATATCATAAGGCGTTTGTACAGACGGATTTTATCTCGTCTCTCTCCCTCTCTTTCCTCCTCTCTAAACTAATATTCATAATGCCGTTTACGACTGATTTGTTATTCTCTCTCTCTATTCTTTCTTTCTCTCTCTAAACTAATATTATAATGCGGTTTACAGGACAGGTATTATTCCCCCTCTCTCTCTACTCTCTCTCTCTCTCTCTCTCTCTCTCTCTCTCTCTCTCTCCACTTATAATTCAGGAAAACAATATATTCACGATGTATGATTTCCCGAGTGTCAAAAAAAAAAAAAAAAACATATAGCGAAAACCTGGTTCACCACTTTAACTGATCTCCTCTCATATTCTCATTCTTCCATCCGGCTGTCCACCATCTCTAACAATTATTTCGTAGTGCTACACCTTCCAGACTCCTCACTGTCAATATCTGTTTCAGCGCTGAATGACCCTCATAGGTCCCCAGCGCTGACTTTCTTAACTTAAATTTTCTATTCTAATTTTATTTATACTACCTGACCTCAACTTCTGTTATTCTATCCACCGCATTCTTCTCTCTCTCTCTCTCTCTCTCTCTCTCTCTCTCTCTCTCTCTCTGCGTGGCAACTGGCTCTTTTCTGTCCCACCCACTGCAGGAATAACATCACTGAGGCTGTGTTTTTGTTTGTTTGTTTGTTTTTTAACTTTAACCAAACTGAGAGATCTCAGCTGCCAGACAATGATCCACTTAAGCTAGATAAACAAAGCTGAGGCACAGCTAATATCGTTCATTATGACGACAGTTCTCCCCTCGCTAGACAAACAGACTGTGACAAAGGGAATGTGGAGAGAGAGAGAGAAAAAAAAAACAGATAAGAGACAGACAGAATTTAATGCCTCTCATGGAGACAGAAGAAGACAGACTTAATCGAATGTATGTCTTATGGACAGACAATTAGGTTGATTGAGACAAGACAGGTTATTTTTTTTTAATTTGAAATTAAATCGATTTTTTTACGGAAATAATTATTGTATCTTGGCGTCGTTAGGAATTGATAGCTTTTGTATTAAATATATATTTTTTTACTAGTAGGACGCGAAAGAGGAGAGAGAAAGAGAGAGAGAGAGAGGAGATGAGAGAGAGAGAGAGATAAACGTTGCATATGAGTAGGTAATTAAACTGATACGATTATCATATACATTTTTTTTATATATTAATATTTATATTAGATATATATATATATATATATATATATATAAATATAATATATATATATATAATTATATATATATAAGATATTATAATATATATATATAGTATAATATAGGATAGTATAATATATATTTGCATTTTTATCTTTTCATTTTGTATATTAGAAGAATGGAAGAGAGAAGAGAGATAGAGATAGAGAGAGAGGAGAGAGAGAGAGAGAGAGGCTGGGAAGAGACGGAGACGAGATGAAGGAAGAGGAGAGAAAACGAGCAGAGAGAAACGTTGCATTGAGAAGGTAATAAAGATACGATTCATCATTATACATTATATATATATAGTATTATATATATTATAAATAATATATCTAATATATATATATATATATATATATATATATAATTAATATATAGATATATGTATTATGGTATATATCATTATTGCATTTATTTTTTATTTTCTTTTTTTTGTATATTAGAGAAGAGGAAGAGAGAGATTAGAGAGAGAGAGAGATGGAGAGAGAGAGAGGGCGGAGAGAGAGAGAGACGAGAGAGAGGAAAAACGCTTGCAATATGAGTAGGGTTATAAATGTCCTATTGATTTCATAATACATTATATATATTATATATAATAAATATAAGAATAAAATAAAATATATATATATGTGTGTGTGTGTGTGTGTGTGTGTGTGTATGTATATATATATTAATTGCATTTTTATTTTCTTTTGTATATTAGAGAGAGAGAGAGAGAGAGAGAGAGAGAGAGAGAGAGAGAGAGAGCTACATATATGGCATAAAATGATAATGAATATATATATATATATATATATATATATATATATATATATACAAACAAACACGCAAGCACATACATTCGCTCTTTCGGAAATTCAAACATTTCGCCGGGAGGGAATGCAGCTTCTTATTACAGCTTCATTTCACAGAGGTGATAATTAGGTGGAGGACTGTAGATAGACCCTTGGTATACTGGTCCTCCCTGGATGAAAGGGGAGTATATGAGGGGGGGGGGGGGCGGGGGGGGGGGGGGGGGGGGGGGGGGGGGGGAGGTCCTAGTGTCGAAATGAACAGGCACCGGAAACGTGTGATAATTTGGAGCCGGTATAACTATCGGCGCTCATTTGATTGGTTATGTCCGCTCTTCTCAGTCTTTCTGAGCTGGTCATCAGTATGACTTAGTTTGTGATTCACGGTTTGTTTTCTGTGTGAAATTCAGATTCTGTTTGTTCCTCGCTGGATGAGTGGTTTGCACGCTCGCCTACCGATTCGGTAGTTGCGAATTCGATTCCCCACTCTGCCAACGTGGAATCAGTGGAATTTGTTTTTTCTGGTGATTAGAAATTCATTTCTGGATATGATGTGGTTCGGATCCACAGTAATCTGTAGGTCCCGTTGCTAGGTAACCAAAGTTAAGTAGGTAAACATTCATTTACCTACTTAACTTTGAGTGAAATAAAATGTGTTTTCCTCTTTCCCCTGCCAATCGTCGGTTACCCACGTTCCTTAACGTTAGAAACTACGCGTCTTGTAAAACAACAACAAGAGCTTCTTTTTCTTCTTTTCTTCGTTCTTCTTCTTCTTCTTCTTCAAGTAATAAATAAAACCCACAATTTCTAGGACACTCTACCGCACTTATATAAAAATAAGACTAACCACTTGGCTCACATTTCGACAAGATCGACACAACACCGAGATTGTTCAAAGACGAGAGTTGGTACTTATGGTTTCCCTCGGCAATGTTTGCAGAGTGAAGGATACCTCATGGAATCCTTCAAGGATATGTTAAGGAATCCTTCTAGGATATCGTAAGGAATCCTCAAGCATATCTCAAGGAATCCTTAAAGGGTATCTAAGGTATCCTTCAAGGATATCTTAAGGAATCCTTCAAGGATATCATAGGAAATCCTTCAAGGACATCTTAAGTAAATCCTTCAGGCGTATCTTAAGGAATATCCCTTACAATGGGAATATTATAATTAATCAGTCATGGAAATCAGATAAAGGTACAATTTTTGAAATCCATTTGGAAGGAAAATATACCCAAATTAATGTTTTATATATATACATATATCTATGTATCTATGTCTATATATATATATATATATATATATATATATATATATAATATATATATATATATATATATATGTGTGTGTGTGTGTGTGTGTGTATATATAAATGTATATATATATATATATATATATATATATATATATATATATATATATATATATAAAATATACCGAGAGATATTAAGTAAAACGTTTGATTAAATTATCTATCATTTTGAGTACTTGAACACGTGCATGAAATCCCTCTCTCTCTCTCTCTCTCTCTCTCTCTCTCTCTCTCAAGAGCGTCCTTATTCGCAACCTGTCCCGTCAAACACTTGCTGTTCCCATAATCGCTCAGACCTCAGTTTCAAGCATTCTCGGGGAATCTCTCCGAGGGGGTCAAACATTCCACCCCTTGGGTTCCCAGCAATCAGACCGAGTAGGGGATTTATTTTTTTTGAAAGGATGTTTTTGTATTATTTTATTTATTTTTTTTTTGTGTGTTCTCAAGAAACCTGGCGGATGATTCCATTAATCTCGGGGTCTGGGGAAGGTGGCGGTCGGGGGGGAGGGGGCAGTACCATACAGACCCATTCAAGAAGGGAGTAGAGAAAAGGGAAAATGAAAATAATGGTCATAATAGACTCAGAGCTGAAATCGAGTAGCCATTGACTGGACGAATGACTTCACGCGCCCAGGAGTGAGTTTTAATGGATTGGATGGACGTCTCGGGTCGAGAGAGAGAGAGAGAGAGAGAGAGAGAGAGAGAGAGAGAGAGAGAGAGAGAGAGAGAGAGACTGTAAAATGTAGAGATGGAGGACAGACTGTTTTCTTTCATTGCATATACTGTGCCTCCGTTCATATTCTCTTTCCTCCATCTTACTTTCCCCAACCTCTCCCAGCAATTGATTCATAGAGCGACTGCTTTGAGGTTTTCCTCCTGTTACACCTTTCAAACCTTTTACTCTCAATTTCAGTTTCAGCAATGAATAACCTCATTGGTCCCAGTGGTTGGCCTTTGCCCTGAATACTATATTCAGTCGAATTCAGTTCAAGAAGGGAAACAAAATAGCGTAACAGGCCACATAAAAGTTAGAAGGTAACCATTAGGGAAATAATGCAGAGAAAAAATAATGTTAACTATAGTAGATTCACATCAACCGTCCATTTGATGTCTAGGCCCGTCCCTTACGACGCTCCTGATTGGCTGTTGATAAGCCAATGACAGGGCCGGAAACTCCCAGTCTCTCTCTCAAGAGTTCACATAGGCAGGATGTATGTTCCAGCTCTCCCGAGGGATACTTTTGAAAGACGTATCGCTCTGAAAAGGTGGAACATAGATTCTACCCACGTGAACTCTCGAGACAGAGACTTAGAGTTTCCAGCCCTGTCATTGGCTTATCAACAGCCAATCAGGAGCGTCGTAAGAGACTGGCAAAGACATCAAATGGACGGTTGATGTGAATCTACTAAAGTACTTATTTATCTTCGTCTCCCGAATTATACAACTTCGTCCACTCGATAGAAATACAAAGTTGCAAAAAGTGGACAGAATATCCACCCACAACCCATCAACTGCTTTTCTGTTTATTTAATCTGCTTCTGTCGAAGACGTAGCAGCCCAAAGCAGCTTCATGTTTCCCGTCAATGGATTCGGTTTCCATAGATGAACGTTTTGCTCTGCAGGATCGAAAGAGCTTTATTTTTGAAAGAGTTTTTCGTTTGTTGAGGAATTCTGCAGCAGTGCAATGCTCATTCTCTGGCCCTTAGGAGCGTAATCAGATTTCACCTCCGTTACTGGTCTCTCTCTTCCGTGTTATTCTATTAAAGAAAACAGAAATGTCGTATTTTCTCTCTTTTTTTCGAGGACGTTTTGCACCGTCTCCTGCTGCCTTCGAATAGGCGGTGAAAGTGTTAATACAGGAAGAGGAAGGTAAGTATTATTAGTCTTTATTTGTGTATAATTTCCAGCAAAGTATATTCTCTGACCTAAGTCTCTCTTGCACAGGTGAATATGAGGGTTACGTTCGCTCTTAGCGCCTCAGTGGCGTGGATCGGTCATAGTCTTGGTCCTGCCACCTCGATGGCCGCGAGTTGATTCTCGGGCATTCCACTGAGGGGTCAGAGATGTGAATTTCTGCTGATAGAAGTTCACTCTCGACGTGGTTCGGAAGTCACGTGAAGCCGTTGGTCCCGTTGCTGAATAACCACTGGTTCCGTGCAACGTAAAAACACCAAACGAACAAACAAAAAAGCTCTTGTGCACAGGTAAATATGAAGGTTATCTTCCATATGAGCTGTTGTGTTATTTGCGCGTTATTGCAAGGTCTTGGTTTTTCACGTATCCTTAAGAAGTCTCAACTCTGATTCAATTTTCTATGCACATTTGTAATTCCCTCCTCTATTAACACGTTTCTTTATTCCGAAGCGAAAGATGTAGGTTTTTATGTACGCTATCATATTTAGAAACCATTATAATTCTCAAGTGTTTTGATATTTTGACCACAGTACCCACCTCTTCCCTTTAACCTTGAGTCCAACATCATCTTTCAATTCAAATATTTTTGTTATTATTATTATTACTATTATTTGTTTATTTATCTTTTTTTTTTTTTTTTTTTTTTTTTTTGCTCTATCACAGTCCTCCAATTCGACTGGGTGGTATTTATAGTGTGGGGTTCCGGGTGCATCTGCCTCCTTAGTAGTCCATCACTTTTCTTACTATGTGCGCCGTTTCTAGGATCACACTCTTCTGCATGAGTCCTGGAGCTACTTCAGCATCTAGTTTTTCTAGATTCCTTTTTAATTATATTAATTATTATTATTGTTATTATTTTCTAAAACAAAGTCACAGATATCAAAGGTAATCAATCACAAGCGTTTTTATTTTGAAATGTTTAATAATCATACTGTTACAGATTTACGAAGGAAAAAGGAAATCATAGCAGATATACGGCATCGTATTATGTCCTATCGCGTGTTGAAGTGGTTTATGTAAATATAGGTGGTGGAGTTGGGGTGGGGGACGCAGCTTTCACTGCTGTAGAAGTTTATTTTCATATATAATTGCTCTGTGAAGGATTATATATAGATATATATATATATATATATATATATATATATATATATATATATATATATATATATGCTAACAGGACCTCATTGAACCTTGTTGGTATCACAAGAGGAGATATTTTTTTAAAAGTAACCTTTTTTTTAAATAAATACTTCCGCATGATACCACCCAGTTTAAATGAGCTCCCGTTAGTAATTGTATTGATGCGCGGAACAATTGTGTGAAATGATAAGTTATATATATATATATATATTCTTATATATATCAATATATATATATATTATATATATATATATATTATATGTACACCAATTCGTCATAGTCGAGACAGAGTTGCTGTGACACAGAAACTAAATTCTTCTTGAAACGTTCCAAGCAGCTATATATTTCGAATATGGAAATCAAGTCCATTTGCCAGAAAATATATTGGGTCGGTTTGTAGCTCTCCTGGATATGGAGAAAAAGTGAGTATGATATCTCGTCTGCAGATCACCTTTCACAGCTGTTCATTGATCTATATATTCCCCCCCCCCCAAAAAAAAAAAAAAAGGTACCTCACTAGATTACGTACTGGCCTACCAATCTGGTAGTGACTTTCCTTGCTGATTACTTTAAGCAATTTTTCATAGATCCCTTAAAAAGCTACTTGATCTGAAATTCAATCCACCCCCAATAGTCCATAGTGTCCCCAAGCTCCGTATGTTTGCTAGATTTCCCTTTCTCCATATAAATAAAAATTTAATTTAGAAAAAAATGCATCAACTTATTCAATGAGCAATTGCTACCTGCCCTTAATTTGAAACTAATTCCCATAAAGCCCCCGAAACTATCGGCTCACTCTTCCAAGTTAAGGATAAGATCAGTCCCCTGTTTGCCTCCGGTGTCGTTTATAAGTATAATTGTCCCAGATGTGATCTCGGCACTTACATCGGTTGCACAGGAGGCTGCTAAAAGTCCGAATTTACCTCTCATCAAGGAATTAGCTATAGAACGGGTGTCGACTACAAATCCAGAACAATCTAAACATAAGAAATCACAGTAAAAGTTGCAAAACACACATAGATGCCAGTCATTTTAATATTGTAGGAAGAACCCAACATATAGACGAACTAACCACCCTTGAATCAATAATGATTAAGTTAACTGTACCTTCTCTTAACCACCAATCGTCTTCCACCCAATTGTTTATTGCCTAATTACCTGTTGTTTGTTTTGTTTACACTCCCTTCCATAACAATTTTTCTTGTCAGTTCTTCTTACGCTACCGCTGTGGGTAGGTGTCTTGTTCGTTCTATTATTATTATTATTATTATTATTATTATTATTAATTATTATTATTATTATATATTTTTCTATTATTATTATTATTTTCTAATTAATTTGTTTCTCTGTATTCGCTCCTAGCCCTTTCACTTTTATTCTGTGTTTCTGTTTTTACTCTGTTTTTATTCTTAATTTATTAAAAGGTTTTTAATTTTGGTGTTGGTAAACATTGTGTGTATCTTTTTACTTATACGCAATTGATGTGTGATCGTTTCAGCCTGGAAAATGTATCAAGTTGATACGAAAACGTCG
>NC_087207.1:22234693-22252193 GCF_015104395.2 Macrobrachium nipponense | reverse complement strand
ATAATCAAATACCCCACTATGATGACAAACAAAACAATAGTGACTACTATTACCAGCAGATTTACATATGAAAGAAATGGTGCTATCTGTTTCGTATACTATTAATAGTCATCAATATAATTAAAGTTCTCAAGTTCCTTTAATTCTAGCTGAGACAATTTACTCCTCATCTATTGTAAATGTGTAATTCTTATATGGCAAATGTTTGTTGAAATGGTATTCAGTTAAAAAGTTTGGTTCATAGTATAACTTATCTGGTATAACTAACTTACATGATGTTGCAAATGACTTGATGTTCTTAAATTTCTGTGGCTATAACAGTGTCTAATGAAAATACAAAAATGTCTTCATTCACTATAGTTGCTTCAAAGGACTTATTAAATGACTGTGTACACACATCCTTCTCTTGATTTTGTTTTAAAATTATCTCTTGGATACAGGGATGATCATTAGTAGTCTTATATAAGTTATCAATATCACATATATACTCTTTTTCCTTCAAAATTACACATTCATTGAATTAATTGTTCATCAGTTAAAAGGCTAACATTAATCCATGTTCTTCCAATGCAAAATGAGTACTAAGCCCCTTTCTAATAAGGATCTGATTTTCAATATAAATAGGAAAGGGATATACAGAAACTAGCACTTTTGAAATTTTCGTATTGAAAGGTAGAACTAAAACAATTCTGCCATGGATTACTTTGGCACTTATCAAATTATAGTACATGAAAATATCTTCTACTAAACATTAATAATGTCTTCTAATTCTTGTGGAGTGATTAGTGTTGGGCTCAAAATACCTTTGTAAGCAAGTAAGACAGCATTGAGCATGTCTTTATGTTCCTGTAACATTACTTCACTTTCCAGTGCAAAGGTTCATACAAACTGTATATTTTCTATGTTATTGAGTTCTTTTGTTACATTCTGATTAACTTGATTGATAAAGACTTTCAATTTTTCTATTTGTTCTGCATTTTGATTGTGAGAGGCGATCACTTTATTTATCACTGTACCCCTTGCGGCTGCCCACTTTTCCAGTCTGTCTATTCTTTCCTTTTCTTGTTCTACATTTGCTTCGATAACAACTCCAAACAATCGATTAAGAGCAGTTCCATTGAATGGTAAGAGGAATCTTTTGGACCATGTTCTCAGTGTGTTATCTATGTTCATGCTCAACTTTTCCAATAATGACATGACCCTTCTGTAGGATTGCTTTAATACCATTTTGGATTTCTCTGAATTCACTATCACATTTGAGCACTGTGGAAATATCTATACTAACTATTCCAAGGTCATTGATCATTTTGACTTTTGACCTTTTCTTATCTCCACCTCTGAAGAGATGAGTCCAATTAAAACTAGTGCTATGATGAGCCGCATGTTTGCCTCTGCATAAATTAGACTTAATCAGATTTTCTTTATATATAGACACATAAATTGCACTACATACATCATAGTATTATATTTTCAGTCCAACACTATTTACATATAGGTATACACACATTTTTACCTCTTTCTGTTTCTTAGATCATACCTCGTTGTAATTGGATTTTCTACAGTATTTACCTTCCTTATGTTATCTATATCTTTAGTGCACCATGGATCTGTTTCCACTACCTTTACATGATTCCAGTGAACTAACTTTTACTTTAGATCACTTTCATTTATTACTCTATATTTATTAAATTTTAACACTTCTATTACTCTTGATGGCCCAGTGAATTTGGGAGAAACTTTTACATTTGGACCTTCTGGTATATGATTCTGAACATAAATTTGAGTACCTGCTGTAATGTCTGGTTTAATGGTATTTTTGTTATAGTATTTTTCTTGAGTCTTGGTACGCCTTTTAGTCTAGTTCTTGTCTGCATGATAGTCTCGTAAGTACGTCTGGTTTTCCATGCAACATAGTCATCATAGTTATAAGTATGTCTAGGTGGCGTTGCATCATCTAACAACGTATTTGGCATTCTTTTCTGATACCCATATAGCAAGTAATGTGGAGATTCTCCTATCGTCTCATTTACAGTATTATTCAAAGTGAACTGTACGTCTTCAAGAGCTAAGTCCCAATCTTCTGTGTGTGGTTTTACTATACGTTTCCAGGATATCCTTCATTTTATGATTATTTCGTTCTACTGCTCCATTTGAACTTGGTTTATAAGCTGTTATTGGACATTTATTTATTTCATAAAATTCACATATTTTCTTTAAAAGATCTCTAGTAAGTTCAGCAGCATTATCAGATAGAAGAACTTGAGGACACGAATGTCTGGTTATAATTCTAGATTTAAGAGCTTCGGCTACTGTAGTTGTATCTCTGTTTCTTACAGGTATGATTTCTATATATCTAGTTAGGTAGTCTAAGAAGACTTATATTTGTTTGTTTCCTCTCATAGTTGTTGGAAATGGACCCAAAAAGTCCATAGTTACTACTTGAAATGGATTAAATCTGATGGATATTTTCCAAGTGGAGCTTTTGTATTTACGTTACCTTTATGTTGGTTGCAATCTACGCAATTTTGTACAAAGTTCTTGGCATCTTCACTACAATGTGGCTAAAAATAATTTCTGGTTGATTCTACTGACCATTTCAAGCCCTGCGATGCATAGGTTTTCTTAAATATCTTTAAATATCAACTGTATCTTCCTGAAAATGTGGCACAACATGTTTAACACCTTCCGCTAATATATGACAATATAATTAAGTACCCTGAATGAATAATTAAGGAACTTTACTTAGGAAGTTTTCTATTTCCTCAGTATTAGTTGCAAATATACGAACACCTGTCGTTGGCTTAGCCAAAGACTTAGGAAAGAAGCCCCGCCCACTCCTCTCTTTCCTCCTCTGTCTGATACTTATGAATGAAATAGTGTACTACCATATGTTTTATTTACGTTTTAAAATGTACACGAACTACCATTTTTTACTGATTACTTTTCATAAAGCCATTTGTATGTTTTTATTTATCATGTACCTTTCTTATCTATTTCCATGAGAATGGTGTGGTAGCGGCAACTTTAGATTATTATTGGAGATATAACTATGGAAGGAAAAAAACAGATCATAGTTTATTTAAAAGTAAGATCACTATATACATTATTTTATTATATATATCCAATAAAGTATGAACAATATATACAGAAATTTTACAGATTTTGAAGTATATTTTTGCAGTAACCATGAAAACAGCATAGACATACAAAATAATAAACTGGTGGATAAATATATCAAAACTTATTAATTACAGGACTATATATACTAACGTACAAGGATATTTCAGCTCACTCCCCATCACTGTCTAAAATTAGATCGTCCTCGTCATCACTGGCGACGTTGACAACGATTGGATCTATGCAATCCCGGACGTTGTCAATAAGCCAGTATTCGTTCTTGAAAGCTTGACTTCGTTGGACAGCTCCTTCCCACACATGTTTAGTGACAGCAAGCCTTGGTTCCTCCAATCTAGCCTTTAGGTCTGCCCTGGTGAAATGCCGTAACGATGAACGTACATATGTATAGCTTCATATGCTCCCATACCTGCTCGATGGGATTGAGTTCAGGATGGGCGGGTGGAAGCCGGACGACAATATAAACACACCTGAACAGCTCGTAACTACTGCCCCTCTAATTTTCAGCGGGTATATTTTCCAGTATATATATACTCTAAATAAACCAAGATGTCATAATAATCTCCCAAAATAATGAAACAAATAAACTTTATTGCATAAACTAATTTGGATACATTAAACAATAATCCATAAAGTAATTTAAAAATGTAAAACACTATACATCATAATCGTAGTACGGTACACTTTCATTCATATTTTGTTAACAGGGAGAGAAAGAAGTGAGCGGGCAGTCTTTCCTAACGGTTTCCGGAAGTCTCAGTCAAATGCAAAGAAAATTGGAAATGTTCAAGAGTAAAGTGCCATTATTAATCACTTTAGATACTTACTATGAGATTCAGGGCTTCTGTAACACGGTTTTTTGGCAATAACTTTTTATCTATGCATTTCATAGATATAACGCTTATTCAGAATACACATTATATCTACACATAAATTTTGACTGTATTCTGCATTACGTAGGTTGAATAGATTTGGTACTTATAATGTAAAAGTGACTTTTTTTGAAGACGGGCCAACTTACTCAGAGAAAAGGTTTCGAACGCACTCGTTACGTAACTTATGACAGGATTTCTTCCCTCTTTCTCGATGGATGATTGGCTATACGTAACGAAGGCTATACCTCTGGCAACAATGACATAAAAATTTAAGTACAAGCAAAGCAGAACACCTTTATGAACTTTGAATCCTCTCCACTGATAATTGTCATAATGAACAAACCAACAAAATATGTTAATAAATACAAAAACACTTTGATTATTAGTCTAACTCCCAAAATAAGTGTCCTAAGAAATTATAATCTACTTTATAGGTCACAATCAGATTGACAAGATGTAGGGAATAGTTGGTAATTTTCAAAGACATAGTAGACAAGCTTGATTTGATAACTACTGTATCCAATGTCAAGCATTTTTTATTTATCGGCTATCTACCTATTTACTAAGAAAAAAAAAAAAATAGCCGTTACCGTATTTTGGCTTTAAACCTTCACCAATAATTATCGTCAGCATGATGACTTCATGTGGCTCCACCCACTTTGGCCTCGTTGTAATTCAGGATAACACTGAAGGCTATCATGGACATTGTTGTATTAGAAAATCTAACTCCGGGCTATAAAAACTCATTTCTCGAGTAGTTGTAAGAAGTGCTTTATGATCTTCAAGGATCCCAGCAGTTGGCCTAAACGTTTAATTCATGTATATTGCTGCTATTACTAATTTTGCGGCACTACTGCTACAGAAGTATTACTACGCTAGCAATGATACCCCACCCACATCTATGTATCGTTTCGCCATTCATAAAGTCTTTATATCCAACATGGTCGTACAGACTAAAGAAGAAAAAAAAATTATATCAGATGATCCGTTGGTCTGCTGGAGATTTCAGCACATATAAGAATACATACCAATCTCTCTCTTTCTCTCTCTCTTGGTGGCATAGTGAATAGTTAATGAAAATGTTCAAAATCCTGAATGACATTACAAGTATTATAATCACGTTACGCTAAATATAAATCAGACCATAAACATTGGATTTAAACTAGAAACTGAATAATTACCTATTCAGGCTATTGTAAGTATGGCCACGGGCTTTCTTTTGACTGTATAAAGTTGCAAGTCGTAAGACAAATGCAGTTTTGCAGCCACGGGGACAATTCCAAATCCTGTTAGGCATTCTTGACTACTATGGGTTTCAGAGCCGATGGAATAAGGTGAATGGGTTTGTCTGGTGGATGGGCGGGCAACATTTCGTAAAACTACGTTTACTTTGCTTACGTAATGAATGTTTTCAGACTCTTGGCTCGCAATCATTGGCCATGGCGTCGGCTAGATCATTTTTACTCTATAAAGATTAAAACTAACGGGTTTAGGTTATTGATAATGCTGACAAAATTTGTGTGTGGTTGTAAAATATACATATGTCAACTTTCAGCTGCATCGATGCTTTGATAAGGAGCAAAATCCAAAAAACCGTGTTACAGAGGCCCTGAATCTCATAGTAGTTATATTGCCATACATTAGCGGAAGGTCTAAAACATATTGGGCCAAAATTTCAAGAAGATACAGTTGATATTTAAAAAGATATTTAAGAAAACCTATGCATCGCAGGGCTTGAAATGGTCAGTAGTTGTCTTTTTAATTCGTGGATGTGTTAGTTCTAAAACTTCTCTGGTTAGTGTTTTTGGAATATATAGTCGAGAACAACCATTTTTCTCTGTCGGTAATTTATACAACAAACCTTTTATTAACTGAAAATCAGGTTTAAAGGATTCATCTATTATTAGCTGTCCTACTATTTGTCTGATTTCTGGATCTCTTTCTTGTTCTAATTCCACTCTTTCTAAATCTAAATCTACCACTTAACAACTAAAACAAAAGGTATTAGTTGTAATGCATTTTTCTGTTTCTTCTTGAGATCTGTCAAGGTGTTAAGTTTCCCTGGAATATATCTGAACTCAGGAGCAAACTCTTAATACACTAAGGAACCATCTACTGAACTTCATGTTGTTAGTGAAAGTTCTCTTTTTAAACAAATCACAAATGGGTTTGTGATCAGTAAGCACATTATCTTTATGACCTAAAAGTGTGTGTCTAAATTTCTTTAAACCACAGAATAAAGCTGAACACGCTCTTTCGCTTGTACTATAGTGTTTTTCCGCTGGGTTTAAAACTCTACTGGCATAGTATACTGCCCTCTTTCTAGTTTTGGCCTTTTGTAACAATACAGCTCCTAGCCCTGTACTCAAGCCATCACAAGCTAAATAAAAATCTTTTGAAAAATCTGGGTAGACCAAAACAGGGTTCCTAGTCATTTTGCTCTTTAATGTTTGAAAGGCTGTCTCTTGTTCATTCTGCCATTCATACTTAACATCCTTTTTGGTTAATTCTGTCAAAGGTTTGGAGATAGTAGCAAATCCTTTTATAAATGGTCTATAATATCCAACCATCCCCAGGAATCTCCTTAAGGCTTTCAAATTAGTGGGAGCTGGATAATCAATTATCGCCTTTATTTTACCTGCTTGCATGCCCAGTCCCTCTTCACTAATTACATGACCCAAGTATTCTAATGACTTCATCAGGAAATGACATTTCTTTAATTTAATTTTTAGTCCTGCCATTCTTAATCTTTCTAGGAACAATTCTAATGTTTTAAGATGGCTTTCTAAATCTTTACTAAAAATGATTACATCGTCTAAATATAATGCACCATTTTCTGTCTACTAGAATTTGTAGCATTAATCTAACAAACGTTAAAGGAACTGATGTGAGTCCAAATGGCATTACTTCAAACTGTAAATGTTCTTTATGTGTGCTGAAGGCCGTGAATTGTTTGGATTCTTCATCTAGAGGTACTTGCCAATATCCTCTAAAGAGGTCTAAGGGTGAAAATAATTTTGCCTCTCCTAATTGAACTAACGTATCTTGAATGACCGGCATCGACATTCTATCTGGAATTGTGTTGGAGTCTAATTTTTTATAGTATATTACAAGTCTCCAACTGCCATCTTTCTTTGGAACAAGCAACAATGGAGAATTATATGGAGATTTAGAAGGAATTATCACTCCATCTCTTTTCATTAACTCTATCAAATTATCAACTATGGGTCTCTGGCTTATTGGTAATCTGTAATTAGTAATAAAAATGGCTTGGCTCCATCATCTAACAAAATCTTGTTGTAGGATATTTGTTCTTCCTAGTTTATCTCCTTCTACAGTTATTAGATTTCCATATTTCTCTAGCACTGGAATTAACTTGTTTCTTTCTATTTTCTGGAATATCTGTTTATATACTTCCTGATTATTTGAGCGTTTTGGCCATTTATAGAGAAAATGCTTTTTCTTCTACTGTTAGTAAAGGATCGTTAATAGGTATTCCTATGCAAAAGACAGTGCCTGCGTATAGTGTTAGTTTGTTATTTGAATAGTTTTCGACATAAGATTCACAATTATCACCATTCATGCGGACTAGTGAATTATCCACTCTGACAAAATCTGGCAATTCATCGTTCAACGATAGAACATCTTTAACTCGACGCTTCTCTTTGTTTTTATCTACAAATATATTTTTGTTAAGCGATTTTGGAGTAAAAAGTTACTGCTCTATTGAGTATAAAATTGTAGTTTATTTCATCAGCTGTGCATAACGCAACATATCTCTTCATATTCTATGTCGAAAAAATAAAAAAAGTCTGCATTTTCAGTGGTTTCTTCTGTTACTTTCTATTATACTATTTATATCTGATTTCTTTATTTCATCTAATAGCAATACTTCATTTAGTATTTTCCCTTCATCCTCGTAACTCATTACTACATTGCTACAGTTATTAGTACATGTATCTGTATAGGTATCTGTATATGCATCTTTATTATCGTTATATTCAGTTTCGGTGATCACCATTATTTATATCTGAGTAATTACTTGAATCTGAATATATATCATCTATGTGCACATTTCATTGATTCTGTATTCTGTAATGGTGGGAATTCCTCTTTTCTATCTGTTTCTATTTTATCTTGCCTTTCTCGTATGTCTCTGTCGCTTGTCGAAACTGTCTCAGACCAATTGATCAGATTTTGATGAGGCTTTTCTTCGTCAAGCGTAAAACATATGCTCCTCTGATTATCCTTTTTCAGGCTAATCTTTCCTTCACTGCTGTCTAGTATTATTCCACATCTTTTCATTAAATTAAATTAAAATAATCCTTGTGCGGGGAAAAATCTGTCTTCTAGAACTAGGAAACTTTCTACAAATTTGTGAGACAAAATGTCTATTTCCAAGTTCACTTTTCCTAGACTTCTAATTTGTTTACCCGCTATTCCCTTTATGATTTTATTTGGACTCTGAATCAGTCTCTGAAATGCCTAGATATCCTGTTGAAGATGATTTATCTATTATATTCACTTTACTGCCTGAATCTGTATGCACAGTACATGTCTTTCCACTTATTGGAATCTTCACAGTAGGCAAATCCTTTCTGTTTATTTCTTCTTCTTTCATGGAGAATACTACTTCTTTGCTATCTATATAGGAAAATGCGGATGAACCTTCATTTTCCATACTAGCTATTTCTTCTTTTTCTCTTCTATCATCTTGAAAGGAATCATTTTATTTCTTTTGTGAAGGGTTTAATTGTCACTGGCTTGAAGAGTTATGTGGAACTGGGCGGCTGTTACTTACTTCTATTAGCTCCTTATTTGTTCCCTTATTATTGAACCAACAGCTTTTAGTTGAATGCCCAACCTTCTTGCAAATTGCACAGCTTCTAGGTTTTCTGCACTCATTAGTGGAATGATTTGTATACCCACAATTTTCACATGCTGCCTTTGGTCTTGCTCCTTGAGCTGAATGGTTTTCTTGACTTGAATTATTTGGGCTCGGAGATTGACTTATATGTCATGGGTGGACCATTCCTTGAATAATTCTGTCCTCCTTTCTGGTTAGGATTCCATATTCTGTTATAAGTTTTCCCTTGAAAAGGAGTGGATATATTCCCTGCTCCTCTGGCATTATTATTCATTCTATTAGAATGGTTATTCGTTCTGCCTTTCCTTTCATTTTGTTTTTCTGTTACCCCTACAAATTCCTTGCAAAAATCTATCTCTGCCCTCTGTATTTCTTGTTTCATTGTTTTTAATGTTAGAAGGCTATTATTCTTGGGATCAATTTGAATTTTTCGAAAGGCCTTCCTTTCCTTTTCTCCTAGATCATTATATATGGTTCCATGTGCCAAGTAGTTTAAGATGCATCTTACATTAACTAATCCCCTTTCATCATCACCAAACTGTGTCTTATCTCCAATGGTGATGTTTGTGGACTTCAAGTCTTCTATTATTTTGTCTATGACATTTTCAACATTTGCGTTGCCATGTATTCATATTGGGGATTTAGGAACTTAGTAATTTTATATAATGTATCTTCTTTACTCACGGGTTCCCAGAGCATCAAACAAATTGTTTTGAATTCATCATATTTAGTTAATTTGCTAAAACTACCAGAATTGAAAGTTTTATGTGCATCACCGTGTTCTGAACTAACGAGACGCAAGGCTTCATTAATTTTAGCTCTTTCATCTGTTATTCCCTCTGAAGATATGCAGCTGTCAGCATCAGCTAACCAATGATTAACTGTATATGATTCTAGCTTTCTTTTGTCTGGATGGGAAGCTTCAACTTGTCCAAAGAAACGTCTGGCTTGTGTTATTACAGCTGCCTGACTCATTCTTCTGTTTCGAAACGTGTTAGTACTATTAGTAATTATATTATTAGTATTATTGGCACTGTTATGATTATTATTATTTGTGTTATTTGGGTTTTATGTTTTCCTTGAATCACCAACATTTGTGAAATTGGAAACTGGGATTCTACGTGTCTGTCTGGTGTTGGGACTTAAATTGGATGTTATCTCTGACAGTGCAAGTAATTTGTAAGGCTTTATGCATTCCCCCCATTCCACATATGCTACTCATCATTACACAACAGCATAAAAAAATCATATGTGAAATTGGGCATAAAGGTATCACCAACAATTATTCAAACAAAATGATACACAACATAATATTCAAAGAAAAATTATACATATGCACAACAGTACCTCAAAAGAAAATTCTCATGAACTATTAATTCAAAGGTACAATACTATACATATAAAAAAATTTGTTAATTGAACTCAAAGTCTACAACCCGTTAAAAGAAATTCTTCAAACAAATGGAACACAAATACATAAGTATTCAAGATCATATATCACCAACCAAGTGCAAAAACAAAAAAAATAAACTAAGATTTTCTAGTATTCAAAACATGAAAAAAAACAAATTTAAAATAAAATCTTTTTAATACTCGTATTGAGAGAGAATTAGAAAAAAAGTTTTATATTTTCTAAGAGAAAGAATACGTAATCTTTTAACACACTCTTGTATAGAGAGAGAAGGAAAAAAGTTTCAGTCTCCCAGCACACTTATGTATGTTATTGTCGTTCGTTTTGCTTGATTCCAATATCACTCCTTCATTGTCGGCACTCAAATTCGCCTGTTGCGTTTCAAAATCAACTTTGATTGACGCTGTTTTCCCTTTTTTCTTCGGCGAAGATTCGTCCTTGTCGAAATTCCTTCAGTAACGTTGTATTCTTTAACGGGAAAAGTTTTTTTTTCGGTTGATGTGCAATACATTCGTCCGCTTTTAACAGATTATTTATGAGAAATCTGTTTGTTCTTGTCGGCTGCTGAAGTTCCACGTCTCTGCTCGAGGATGTTATGTCTGCGTAATGCACTTATTATGCTTCGTTTCATAACACTGCTACGTCATTCCTCCAATTGTTCTTCTGGGGAGGGGGGAAAACGAAACTATTCTTACCGCTGTGGTATAAAGTTCTATGGTTGTACCTTTCGTTTACATCTTCAAACAGAATTTTATCGATCACTATTGTTATTACTGTCGTAACTCGAAATGTGTATTTATTTAACTATCTTCACTGCACGTTACGTCTCCTGGATCCACAATCGCTGGCAGTCTGGTTCTATGTTTAACTTTATGCTTCTTCTTAATGTTAGTTCTGGATTAGTAATATTATTAGCCTAAGTCTCTCAGGAGAAGTTTGAATGAGACGAACAGCTGAGTTTCTTTATTGACTGTGGTAGAGAGTACACGTTACAACTACAAAGCTTATATAAATCTATTTTTGGACCCTGGCAATATTTCTACTTCTTTTCTGAATGACGGCTGCCGGTCCTCTTTGGCTTCTTCTGTCGTTCTGAAATTCAGCCACCCTCGGTTCGAATTCGGCACCACCTCCTTAGGCGGTGTAGGTTCTGGTTCTCCGCCCAACTGGATTCTAGATTCGTGGAGCGATCTTTCCCTTATCTTTTCACCATCCCCTTTTAGGTGGGGTTAACATGTTAATTCCTCCTTTTCCAGGCAGAGTCAATAATTTAACATGTTATTCCTGGAGGTGGAGCTGCATTCTCGATAGAAGCTGAGTAAGTCTGGTGCGAGGTCACAGGTCAAATATTTTATGACGGTCTTAAGATTTTAATTGCGATGGTGTTATGGTTTAACTTCCTGTTGCTAAGGTTTTGTTGATCAAATTCTGGCTCACACACCAAAGCTCAATCTCTCTCTCTCTCTCTCTCTCTCTCTCTTTCTCTTTCTCGTTATTTTCACTGAACTTTGATTATTCTCTCTCTGTTTTTACTAAGTTACCCTATCTACTATTATTCCTTAAAGCTATCATTACAGTATATATACAGAGGGAGAGAGAGAGAGAGAGAGAGAGAGAGAGAGAGAGAGACCTTCGAAATTGAAGGGTATCCATCATTCACAAGGGGAAGGGAACGGACGGCAGGAGCACCGTAGAAGATATAATCTATTATTAAAAAGAGACCATTAGCAAAATCCATCTGGCGAAGCCTTTAGTGTATTGCGATGAGTAACTAACTACTTTCTCACTCTCCATTTTAAAATCATCCTTTACTAAATTTCATGACAGCCCTATAGAGGGATAGTGCCGTCAGTGCGCCTCGCGTAGAGCGCTGTAGGCATTACTTAGAGGTCCTTTGTAGCGTCCTTCGGTCCCTAGGTGTAACCCCTTTGATTCCTTTTGCAGTACCTCCGTTCATATTCGCTTTCTTCTATCTTGCTTTCCTTAAATCTCTCCTGACAACTGTTTTTATGAAAACTGCAAAAGGGTTTTCGTTCTGTTGAATCTTAGGAACTTTTTCCTGTTTTCCTTTGAGCTATAATGACCTCATCTTGAATATTTACCCTGACTTTCCTTATCATAAAGCTGCAAGAGACATACAAGAAAGATCGTCTACAACACACGACAGGGAAATATGCTTCCAAACTCCACCATGACTTTTGTAAGATTCGTGCAATGATTTCCTCGTCCAAAAACTCACGACGCGGATCGTTCTGCCTCGTACGGACTGTCAGTCATGAGGGATCGTTTCCATGAAGGCGTCAGCAATAAAAACTGAGTAAATGGATCCGTGAAGCCAGCCGAAAGGGCGTTTGATATTCCGAGTGAAAGTATAATCGGGGATTTCGATCAGCTAGATGGCAACGGAACTCGTTTTTACAGGAGGTGAAGAATCTCTCTCTCTCTCTCTCTCTCTCTCTCTCTCTCTCTCTCTCTCTCTCTCATACATCCAAACAGTCTAAGAATGATAGATATTTCAATGTGAATGAAAGAATATAGTTGAATTTCAACTTGGCAGCGAGACGGATATGGTTCTTTTCATGGAGAAAATCTCTCTCTCCTCTCTCTCTCTCTCTCTCTCTCGCACTCTCACACACACACACAATATGAAGGAAGGAGTACAATTGGATTTTTTAACTTAGCAGTGAGATTCAAATGATTCCTTTTTTTAAGGGTATGAAATTCTCTCTCTCTCTCTCTCTCTCTCTCTCTCTCTCTCTCTCTCTGTAACCAATGCTACACCTCATGACCTGCATTTCGAGGAATAGGAAACACGAAATGCCAATAGACAACACACACGTCCTATTCTTAATATTATGCATCACACCCCTCCCGCTCTGACGGTGTCTGACCGAGGAGGAGGAGGAGGAGGAGGTGGAGGAGGAGGAGAAGGAGGATAAGGATATGGATAAGGAGGAGGAGGAGGAGGAGAAGGAGGAGGAGGAGTTATTGAGTTGAAAAAACACGAGAATTGGGCCAAATCTGACGCGTGAAATAAGCGCTTTCGAATGAAAATGAGAGAGAGAGAGAGAGATATTCCTTTGAAATTGAGCGAAAAACACGGGGCTCTCGTGACGCGTGGACGGGAAAATTCGTTATTGTTATTTCGCAGTTGTTGTTACTGAGTCTTGCCTGACATTCACTCTCCTCTGGTTTCCTGACTCCCACAGACATTTCTTGCTTCTACGGGGTTCGTGAGGAATTCGACGATTTGGACGGACTTCCTCCTTGATTTTATCTTTTATTTTGTTGTATTTCTAGGTTCCTTCCTCCCCTCCCCCCTCCCTCAGCCTTCTAAAGATATTGCGTGGTTGTCACGCCACTGTTGACCTCAAAACAAACTTCGAAACAAACGAAACAAACACATGAAATGTAAAAAACACAAACTAGGTATCTCCAGGTCGATTTGGGGCTGTTTAGCAAAAATTAGGTTTGAAAGAATCAGGATTATACCGATATATCTTAATGTGATTTTAAGGGATTCTTTGATCAGTTATTTATTGATGGCGGTGAGACAAAATCACAAGCTAGTGATTGCGTGTGGGCTGTGGTGGGGGAGGGGGGGAGGGGGAAACAGGAAGGAGAGTTAGATGAGGAGGGGGCTGTGTTGGTGGAGGGGTGTAGGCAGTACACTCATTTCTTGAAAAACCAATTTTGTTTTTGTTGTGTCAAATAGTTTATTATGTAGGGGTAAAACTGATCAACTGTGGTGTGCATTGCGTGCTCTCTCTCTCTCTCTTTATATATATATATACAGAGAGAGAGAGAGCATCGAAATGAAAGGGTATCTATCATCACGAAGGGAAAGGAACGGACGGCAGGAGCACCGTAGAAGGGGGGGGATATAAACTATTATTAAAAAGAGACCATTAGCAAAATCCACCTGGCGAAAAAGTCCCTTCGTGTATTGCGATGAGTAACGACCATCTCTGGCCCTCGCTTTTTTTTTCTCCCCCCCCCCCCTCCTCCTCCTCCTCCTCCTCCTCCTCCTACCGGCTTCTGCTCACTCAACCCTCTTTGCTTTTCGTGTAACCTGCTAAGTACCAGTTGGTCTGTTCAGTGTTCTGGTTACAACCCAGGAATTCTTGGTGAAGGGAAACGAATTGATATTTCATAGGGTAGGTCTTGGTATCTTCTGAAGGAGTTTGTAAGCTCATTTGTAAACCAGTGTTGTATTTATCTTTCTGCTTGCTTTCGTGAGTGCCAATTTGCATTGTTAACTCAATGTAAGTTAAATTTTTATGAAGTTTTGCTTTCGTTATCCCATTAGCCATATTTTTTTCTGAATGTACATCAGCTGAATCATTAATTACTCATTTTTTTCTGGTCTTAACAAAGTTGCTTGCATATCTTTAAAGCATTTTCTGTCCGTAATTAATTCACACGCAATATTTATTTGCATTACTATGAAGACTTTTCTGAATTCTTCATTAGACTGTCTGAAAGAGAAGGTTTTGTTTTCCTCTGTTCAAGCAGAAAAACTCATACACAACCACAGCACAAACATTTAAGTGTGTGTTTGTTCCGTTTGCTCCGAGGTCGACAATGGTGTGCTACCACGAAATGTCTTTAGATGGCGGGGGGGGGGGTGATGGGGGATGGGTGGGGCGGGACCACCCAAATAAAATTAAAACAAAATAGAATAAATTAAATATTACACTTTCGTGTTTTAAATCAAGAATATTACTGTGGAACCTTCTGACATTATATATTGATGTATATATATATATATATATATATATATATATATATATATATATATATATATATATATATATATGACTGGTAAAAGTGTTCTGTAACAACAGAATTCCATCTAATAAAAGGAGGACCCATAAAAACACCAAAATGTAGAGAGAAAAAGTACTATATTTCAGAGACTGCTGTCTCTCTCTTCAGGTATATGAATGAGAAAAGTTTACAGAAAAGGTGGTATTTATACCAAGAGATTCGCCACAAGTAAGCCAATTTAGGTCACCCCCGCTGATAATCTTCCTTTAATCTTCTTAAGCGTTGGTTGAATGAACACTGCGTCGACGATGTCCGATGTCCAATTCCCTTTTGAGATGTTCATTAGCTGCTTCTCTTTTATAAGGCCGATTCCATCATTTGACTCTTGTACCGGCAGTTGCTGCTATAAATTACACGTGACATATTCCAGTTTATTCTATGGTTATGTTCATTTATATGATTGAAAATAGCCGAGTTCTGTTGTCCATACCTAACTGACCGTTTGTGTTGTATTAATCTCTGGGGAAGTGATTTACCTGTAAATCCGATGTAAGATTGGTCACAGTCCTGGCATGGGATATCATATACCCCAGAGTCTTTGGGCGATGTCTTTGTTGGACGTTAATCAGGGATTTGGCTAAGGTATTTGGGTAGGTAAATGCAAAAGGGTTGGATTTCCCAAGGGTGTGAGTTACTCTCTTAATCGTCTCAGGTGGGGAATTTTATTTTATTGTTGGGTGTGTCTCTGGTCTTGTCTTTAGGGGGTCGTAGAAAATTACGTTTGCTTTTTTGAATTGCTTTCTCAATTATATGGTCAGGATACTTTAAAGATGAAAGTTGCTTGCGAATTAGTTCAAATTCTTTTTCCAGGAAATCTGGGGAACAAATTCGTAAGGCTCTTAAGAATAGGTTGCTAGCTAGACCTATCTTGATAGTATTGTCATGATAGCTAAAGCATGAATATATGAAATGAGAACGTTGGTTTTCTGTATATGGTAAATTTGTATTCTGTCGTGTCTCTGATTATTAAAACATCAAGAAAAGGAATTTTGTTGTCTGTTTTCCCATTCAACTTTAAATTTGATGCTGGGCACTAATGCGTTTAATTTTGAGAGGAATTCATTAAAATTACCCCACTTATTATCCCAAAATGTTACTATGTCATCCACGTATCTCATCCACAGCATGTTTTTGGGATTTTATTGCATTTATTACTGTAGTTTCAAAGTATTCCATGTACAGATTGGCTAAAATAGGACTTAAAGGACTACCCATACTACACCCGAATTTTTTGCTTGTAGGAATGATTCCCGAATGAAAATACGTTATTAGATGCACATAATTCAACTAACTTTATTATTTTGTCAAGTGCCAAAGGGAAATGATCTGAATAGGGGGATAATTTTTCCCTTAAAAAACTGAAGAACGTCCTGTACTGGTACTTTTGTGAATAGGGAGTCTACGTCAAGGCTTAAGTCCTATTTTAGCCAATCTGTACATGGAATACTTTGAAACTACAGTAATAAATGCAATAAAACCCAAAAACATGCTGTGGATGAGATACGTGGATGACATACTAACATTTTGGATAATAAGTGGGGTAATTTTAATGAATTCCTCTCAAAATTAAACGCATTAGTGCCCAGCATCAAATTTAAAGTTGAATGGGAAACAGACAACAAAATTCCTTTTCTTGATGTTTTTTAATAATTTCCTCCGACCTCTTACGAATTCCAACGACTGACTGGCTGACTGACCGCTGGAGGAGAGAAGATGGGGAAGAGGAGGAGGACGAGGAGGAGGAGGAGGAGGAGAAGATGGAGGTGGGGAGGAGGAGGAGGATGAGGTGGGGGCAGGAGGAGGACGAGGACGAGGAGGAGGAGATGGGGATGAAGAGGAGGAGATGATTGGGGGAGGGGGAGGAGGAAGAGGAGAAGAAGATGGGGGAAGAGGAGAAGGTGGGGGAAGAAGAGAGAAGTGGTAGAGGAGGAGGAGGAGGAGGAGGAGGAGAAGATGGGGGAAGAGGAGGAGGTGGGTGAAGAGGATGAGGACGAGGAAATGGGGAGGAGGAGGAGGGGGGTGTCTTTGTCAAGACAGGAAATACATTGTCAATTTAATTAGTTTTTTCTAATATCATAACTCCCTCGATCAGATATAGTTTAGCCTCCACATTAATAATATATTCAAGTTCTCAGGATAGGAATGTGATATCAGTTTAATAGAAAAATATCCTCTCATTGTATTCAAAACGTTTTTGCCAAAACAGAGGCCAAAACTAGAATCAAACTAACCTGACAATTACATAATTACATTTTCATTATCGTACCTTGGAACCCTACCAGTCAAAACTACGGTCGAGCTAGACGTTGCTTAGCAAAATCCTTGCGTCTAATTGAATGGCCACTCCGTTTACTTTCCTGGGAAAGATTAAGCAAATTCTAT
>NC_087207.1:22217193-22229693 GCF_015104395.2 Macrobrachium nipponense | reverse complement strand
TCTCATGCGTTGGCAGTACTAGGCACCATGCAGGAGAACCGAGACCGTCCCAAGACCGCCCCAAGACCGTCTTTGAGATCAGAAGACACTCGAATTCTTGGCTTAGTTTGCCTCAGGACCTGGTTTGCATAGGCCTAATTTATAACTGTATATTACGTTGACTTGGGTCTATGTTGGTCTCCTTTAGATATGTTTCTGTCTCGGTAAAACTGATGTATTGCCCTCAGTGTTTCATAGAAATTGTGGTAATATAACCAGCGGTGATTCTATTGAGTTGCGCACAAGTTCATTTTCTGTTAATTTATAATGTGACAACGGTCTACAGGTTCATGTTTTATGAGGATTATAGGCCTAGCTCTTACCGCTACTGCGGGTGGCACCAATTATATGCTGATTTCTGGTTTGAATAGCATCCACCTCCTTTACTTTATTCATGGTAGAACAGTTTATCCATTTGAATTTAATACAGATTTAATGCTCAATCCGGTTTATTTTCGAAAATTGGCTCTTATCTCTGCTTCAGCGTTCAATGTTGGCAACGGTTGTTAATGTTACGTGAATATTGCCAGTGTATCGCACTTGTACATTACCCTTCTCCGTTCTTCCAGGATGAAATAGCCCAAAAAAAGTCGTACAATATAAGAAGAAATTCATTTTGACAAAATACAGTTAGTCCCTTCTATTAGATATATTTACAAAAAAAATTTATGAATTTCCAAACAATAAAAATTCAATGTTTGGCAACACCGGGGAAAGTGCTCCAGGCGACTACGGCGGAGGAATACATCAAGGAAGTCTCTGTCTTCCTCTCCATTTTTGTTGTGTGGTGTCGGGGGGGGGGGGGGGGGGGGGGGGGGGGGGGGGGGGGGGGGGGGAGGGGGGGGGGGGCATTCATGTTTATTCGACACTCCTTACTAATGTAAATATGTCAAAACAAGAGTGAAATACGTTGTTATTCATTATATTGCAATATACTTTTGCAGGCTTTTTTATAAATAAAGGAAAGCATAGGCAAATGAATAGCATTACGATGTTACTCTTGATCAATCATAATATCCGTGATGACGTTTCAAATAAATTAAAGTCACCAATGCAGAGGAAGGTTCGTTACTGGCCTCATTTACAATAACTTATTTTCAATTGTCTACGCCAATAAAAAGAATTTGGAAGCGAATTCTCATACAGTAAGTCTGAGTAACATTAAAATTTTGGAGTTTGGGACATCAACGAAAGAATCTCTCTTGTTCCTACTCATTTCGGAATCTGGAATTCTGGATGGGAATGTTATGGAGGGACTGTGACACACTCTCCAGAGATGGTTCGGGAATTTAATGGAAGAGATTGACGGCTGTGGTGAGTATGTTAGCCTTCCAATAATGACATTTTATAATTTAAATAATTAGACTTGATAATTATATAATCCACCGCTGTTCTTTTTGACAGGTTGAGGACACTATTCTTTGACAGGTTAAGGACACGGCTCCCTGTGCCAGGTTAAGGGCACAGTTCCTTTTGATAGGGACACTGTGTATTGCAAGAAGTTAAGGACAGTTCCAGTTGATAGGTTAGTGACACGATGTAAGTACTAAAGGAAGTTAAGGGCACTTCCTTTTTGACGGGTTAGTGACAACGGTATACTGAATGAAGTTAAGGAAAGTTCCTAATGATGGGTTAGGGACACTATGTAGTACTAAAGGAAGTTAAGGACAGTTCCTTTAGATGGGTTAGGGACACAATGTAGTAATAAATACAAAAGGAAGTTAAGGACACTACCTTTTGGTGGGTCAGGGACACGTAGTACTAAAGAAAATTAAAGACTGTTCCTTTGGACAGGTTAGGAACATTGCCCCTTAGGCTAAGATAGGTCTAGGGAAGATAAGACTTTTAAGGTTTTTCAGTTTTGTTCCACACAAATACAACGGTTACCCTTTGTGCCCCTCTGAGATCGTTCCCTTAAATTTAGTGGAACACAGAAGTGTTGTTTCTCCAGAGGGTTTTTAGTGATTGGTTGGTTTTTTCAGAGCCGATTTTGTTGTAGATGAAGCTTTATTTTTTCTTTTAAGTCAGGATTTGTACGTGTCTGTTTTTTTCCTTTGAGGGGGAGGGGGGTTTAGCGAAGGGGCCATTGCCCCTAAAACATCTCGTTTTCGACAGTTTTTTTTTATTTCTTTTTTTTTTTTTTGAGGGTCATTACCCCAAAACATCTAGTTTTCGATTTTGTTTTTACTTGGGGAGGGCCATTAACCCAAAGTATCTCTTTTTCGATAGTTTATCTTATTCTAGTTTTATATTATTTATGTATTTATTTATTAATTTGTCTTTATTTAATCATTTTTTTTTCTTACCTTGCAGAGGGGCCAGTTACCCCAAAACATTTCGTTTCGTTTTCGACAGGGATGAGTATAATCATTATTCAGTTCACAAACAAATACATCAGGCTCCCCTTTCAATTTGGGGAACGAAAAACGAATATAAACTATTCATTAGTAATCTTGCTCTTCATTTATTTTAGAAGATCCAGTGACCAGGCTAAACAAAAACGTTTACGTATCAAGCGGCATCGGTTAGGTTGACATTTCACCATCCAGTCTCTCTCTCTCTCTCTCTCTCTCTCTCTCTCTCTCTCTCTCTCTCTCTCTCTCTCTCTCTCAATTGCTGTGAGACCTTTTCAACCATCTGGTGTTTTAAAGACCCATGAAGTTCATTGAGGTTTTTTGGATAGTGAAGTAGAGTGAAGTTTTGATGGTGAAATTGAATGACTCTTTGGTAGTGAAACTGACAGACATTTTGATACTGAAAATAACTGTTGATTTGATAATGAAGTTGACTGAAGTTTTGATAGTGAAAGTGACTGACGTGTTTATAATAAAGTTGACTGAAGTTTTGATATTCAAATTGCTTGAAGTTTTGATTGTGAAGTTTGATAGTGAAGTTGACAACGTTTGATAGTGAAAGTAGGTGAAGTTTTTTATGTGACATTGATGGAAGTTTTGATAGTGATATCAACTGACGATTTGACAGTGAACTTGACAGACGCTAAAATTTCTCCCTGGTAACATAAGTTCGAAATTTAATTAGTCTGATATTTATGCAAATATTAAAGAGGCTTTTCTATTTTTTTTCTTATTCATTTTTATTTATCTATTTATTTATTTATTTATTTGTGAGACTAACAATTTAGTTTATTAATTTTCTTATTTATGAACAAAAACTGCCACGATATTTACAATTGAAGGTAAACATAAGACATTTGAGATAGGATCCTTATTACGACCCTTGTGGGGCCGTGGTGAAGTTCTTAAAGCACCAGGAAAGAGAGGGCAGTAATACAGTGTCCAATAAATAAGGTCAAATGGAGACGAAAAACAAAAACCGAGAGAGAACTTAATAATATTTATTACACAAAGCAATAAAATAAACAACAGTCAGCCTTGTGACTACAGGAAAATATGCAGTCTTTAAAACAAATCCAGTAGGATTACCTAACCTCTAAAACTGCATCCATAAGACAGTAGAAAAATAACACATAAGGAGTACATAAAGGGCCCAAATAACATACCTACAACTAAATAAGGTTAGGAAGGAAGGAGTATACATACAGAAAGAAAACACTTAAATTCCTACCTAATATTATAAAACTAAACTTTAACATTAACACCCTAGGATAGGGGAAAATAAAATGTTCTCTATATGAGACAACTTCAAAAATACTGAAACTACAGAATAGCTCCTCACAGTTTATAGAGGGAACAAAGGGTTACATCCACACTTGTTGACGTCCAAAGGTGCTAGGCTGAGGGTCATAGCACTGGGGGAACTCTGACACTGTCTCACAGCAAGCCACCAGGTACGGCGTCACTCATCAGGTCACCGCTATCGGAGGGAGTTCTGGAGCGCAGGTAGCAACAGGGGTATACTACTAATAGTGCCACCCTGAAATAAATACCAAAAGGATATTACCTGTTCACAGACTTCCTGCGTTCCTCCTCGGGCCACAGTGCCCCCACAACTGCCGCACTGGCGAAGAAGACGTCCTGGAGGATGCAGAGGCGCCCTTCCTGCGTCCCCATTCGGCGGAATAATTCCTCTGCGTCGTCCTGAGCCCGCAGGAAGTCCACACCTCACACACAAACCTAGCCTAGGGTAGGCTACAATAGCTCGAACGCCGTGGGGTGCACAGGAACAATGAGCCCACCAGCACAAAAGGTAATCCAGGTAATCCAATAAGCAGCTTAAGTGTGGGAGGCATGCAAGTCAGGCCCGTACTAACTAGAGGAGGAATCTTATCCTCCAAAGAAAACTTTTGTCTCCAAGGACGAACACAGTAAAAACAGGAGATGAAACTGCCAGTCAACACTCCAGAGTCCATGGCAGCTCTCACCAACACCAAAAAGAAACAATAGAGGGAGTTAGGAGTAAACTTTTTACACACTCCAATGCCGGGGAGGAGGCCACTAAATGTCTTTAGCAACACAGCCTTGTCACAAGCAAAACCAAACTTAACCTTAAATAAATCAACAATTAAAGAAAATCACAAGGCTGAGACAAAAATAAGATTAATGAAAATTAACGTTTAATACCTGATAATCCTATTTTATATATATATATATATATATATACATATATATATATATATATATATATATATATATATATATATATATATATATATATATAAATTCTTCTGTTAAAACAGGATACGTTTTTCGAGTATAAAAGGCCCATTAAAGCACACTGGTTTAAAGCTAAGGACCTTTAAACCAAAGTGGTTTAATCTGCAATTTATACTTGATATATATATATATATATATATATATATATATATATATATATATATATATATATATATATATATGTGTGGTGTGTGTGTGTATATATATATATATATATATATATATATATATATATATATATATATATCACACACATATATATATATATATATATATATATATATATATATATATATATATATCACGTTTTTACAAACATATGTATATATATACATGTATATATTATGTGTGTAAAATCATAGCTGCATAGATAAATTAACCCTCGAAATTCATGCGTCCATTTATTTATAAATTCGCGCGCGACGCGAGGAGAGAGAAACTTATGCATGAGGTTGGAATTCGCTTTGAAATTGAAATAACGCCGACGAATTTTCAAAACAGTTCGTCGTGAGTAAAGGTAATTCGTTTATGTATATCAGCATAAAAACAATTTATATCGCATGCATTTTTTTCATTTTTTTTATTTATTTATTTTTTGTAATTGTTGGTTACCCCCCTTGATTTTGTTGAGCGTTTTGAAATATATTTGATCGATTTTACATTTTATATCAACAGTTATCCAATTTTTTTGTGTGGTGAGCTCTGGGTGTATGTTTATTTAAGTTTATTGTTATGAACCACTATCACGTCGGTTACGTTGGTGGGTGTACGTACATTTTATGTACAAAATCTGAGTGCTCAGTAAATTTTGAAAAGAATAATTTTTTTACTTTGTGGTAATTCCATTGGTGTATAAAGAACTTACGTGTGCTCATATTTAAAAAAAAAATTCTCTCTCTCTCTCTCTCTCTCTCTCTCTCTCTCTCTCTCTCTCTCTCTCTAAATTAATATTCATAATGCGTTTACAGACAGGATTATTATTTTCTCTCTCTCTCTCTAAACTAATATTCATAATGCGTTTACAGACAGGATTATTATTCTCTCTCTCTCTCTCTCTCTCTCTCTCTCTCTCTCTCTCTCTCTCTTTCCATTAAGCAATATACAACGCAGTGTCTCTTATAATTCAGGAAACAATATAATTCACGATGCATGATTCCGCCAGGTGTCAAAAAAAAAAAAAAAAAAAAAAAAAAAAACATACACACAAACACACCAGCTACAGCGAAAACCTGGTTCACCACTTTAACTGTATCTCCTTTCATATTCTCATTCTTCCATCCGGCTGTCCAACATCTCTAACAATTATTTCGTAGTGCTACACCTACCAGACCTTCTTACTGTCAATTTCCGTTTCAGCGCTGAATGACCTCATAGGTCCCAGCGCTGGAACCTTGGCTTAAATTTTCTATTCTAATTTATTTATCATCTGTTAATTCTATCCACCGCATTTTCTCCTCTCTCTCTCTCTCTCTCTCTCTCTCTCTCTCTCTCTCTCTCTCTCTCTCTCTCTGCGTGGCAACTGGCTCTTTTCTGTCCCTACCACTGCTGGAATAACATCACTGAGGCTGTGTTTTTGTTTGTTTGTTTTGTTTTTCAACTTTAACCCAACTGAGAGATGTCAGCTGCCAGACAATGATCCACCCTTAAACTAATAATAAACAAAGCTCAGACACAGCTAATATCGTTAATTATGACGACAGTTCTCCCCTCGCTAGACAAACAGACTGTGACAAAGGGAATGTGGAGAGAGAGAGAGAAAACGGATAAGAGACAGACAAAATTTAATGCATCTCATGGAGACAGAAGAAGACAGACTTAATCGAATGTATGTCTTATGGACAGACAATTAGGTTGATTGAGACAGGACAGGTGATTTACTGATTTTTTTTAGTATGCAATTAAATCGATTTTTTTAAGGAAATAATTATTGTATCTTGGCGTCGTTGGGAATTGATAGCTTTTGTATTAAATATATCTATTTTTTTACTGGTAGGACGCGAAAGAGAGAGAGAGAGAGAGAGAGAGAGAGAGGAGAGAGAGAGAGAGAGAGAGAGAAACGTTGCATATGAGTAGGTAATAAATGCATATGATTATCATATACATATATGTATAATATATATGTATATATATATATATATATATATATATATACTATGTGTGTGTGTGTGTGTGTGTGTGTGTGTGTGTGTGTGTGTGTGTGTGTGTGTATTGCATTTTTTTTCTTTTGTATATTAGAGAGAGAGAGAACTACATATATGGCATAAAATGATATGAATAGATATATATAATATATATATATATATATATATATATATATATATATATATATATATATATATATATATTCAGGTTGTTTGACTTTAAAACAACCTACTTTAAATTTTTTAACTGCCCTCTCTTCTGTTAGGCGGGAGACTAGTTTACTTTTGTCACATCGTGAGTGACAAGAGTCAGTCAGGTTTGGGAAGCCAGATTGACAGGTTCTCGTGATGCAGTCGAGAACGAGCAGCAGCAACAGTGTTGAAGTATCCCCTAGTTGATGGTGATGTCCTGATACAGCAAGTGTGGGTCACTTGACGTCAACCCGTTCCGAGGTCGAGATGGTGACCAAACCATGGTTACCAGTTTTGAAGAGATATTCCTCGGTGGCAGCGAAGCGGTTGTCGCATCGACACTGTCGTGGTCGTTACCGTACAGGGCGCGATGGTCGTCTCCGAGGATCATGGATCGTGTTTCTGGATGTTTATGATATGTTGGAAGAGCAGTGTATGGCTCTTGAGTAATTATGGTGTATTTCATTTCGTGTATGATAGTTCATTAACTGGTTTTGTATCAGTGTTGAGCAAGTATTAGCTCTTGTTATTTAGTGAGGAGCAAGTGTATGGGCTCGTCTTTATTATTGTATTAGTAATGAAAGATTCGATTATTTGTTTGTCATTACTGCTACTTACTGTGTTTTTTGGTAATGAATTCTGCTAATTGTATTGATCATTTACTTGAACTTTATGTTATCTGTATTTGTAATTTTAAATGTTATCTGAATTTATGGTAATGATCATTTATGTCACTGTGCTTCCCATAACCTGTGCTCATTGTAATTATTGTATATAATTTTTGTATCATAAACTAGGTTAAGGTACTTTAGTATTTTCTTTTACACCCACCCCTTTGGTTGTTACAGTCCATCAGTTCATTCCAGTCCCATTTCTTTTAGTATTGTTTTATGAACCTAATTGTCATGGAGGGAAAGCGGTCATGACTATATATAATATATATATATATATATATATATATATATATATATATATATATATATATACACACACACACTTATATTATATATATATATATATATATATATATATATAATATATATATATATATATATATAAACAAATTTCACTCTCATCGCGATGTATATAATAGTTAACAGTTCCGCGTCTAAAAGTATCTTCGTGTTCCACCACACGAACATTTGGGGAAACACAGGTGTTTACCTGGCTCATTCGTAAACACCCCGTGGGGGCCGGGGCCTCTTGACTGACTTCCTTCTCTCTCTCTCTCTCTCTCTCTCTCTCTCTCTCTCTCTCTCTCTCTCTCTCTCTGAAACTCGACTGGACCTTTTAGACAGAACCTGAAAATGTTATCCAGAGGGCCAAAGTTCGAATCCCAATTTGCTCTCGGTCATTTAAGTTGGGGGAGCAATTTCCCACTTTGGGTTGAGTGAGAGAGAGAGAGAGAGAGAGAAATATCCTGTTTTAGTGAAAACATCCCAAAACAAATTAATTTTATGAAATATTGCCGTTGTTCGAAGAAGAGAGAGAAAAAGATATATAGATAGAGAGAGAGAGAGAGAGAGTTTTTAAGGACTACTAAATCGCATGAATTTTTCATTTTAATTTATTTACATATGCATATTAGGCGGTTGGTGGGAGAAGGAACCTCAAAAGCAAAAAAAATCACAGGTTGGTTAAAATCAGATAATCGTTAAAAGCTTTGTAATGAAAACCTTGAATATGGTAATTAGTTCGCCAACTCTTAAAAATCCTCGGAAGGGAAAAGTTCGAGCGACGCCTCTTGAGAGAATCTGACAGACGTTTTCTGCCGCACAAGGAAAAGGATTTTTGTTGTTTGTTTAAGGTAAAACCGAAGATTCAAACATAGATGTCCGTTCGACATCCTTCAGTTCGTAGGCCGAATCGAATGAAAAAAAAAAAAAATTAGTAAAATAAACTAGGAATATAATGGAATGGAATATAAAATTTAGGCCAAGCGCTTAAACCGATGATTAGGTCATTCACAGCTGAAAGGGATATTGAGAGTAACAAGGCGTGATCCGACCTCCAGCTTACTCGGGTCGTGTGCTGAAATTTACGGTCAAATAGCGCGTTTTTTTACCAACGAATGTTAAGATAAATACGCTATATTTTATTATAAGTAATTGTTCTGTACTAAATATCCTTACTTCATAACGCTTAGAATAACAATTATAAATTCAGTGCTGATTTGTTTACATCACCTGGCGTCGCGGTACTTGTGGACCACTTGGGCCGAGGAGAAATTAGGGTCGGTCTTCCTAGGAAGAAGCCGTAACTCCCAAGGACCCGAGTCTACTCATTATGAAGGCAAAATAATGAGTCTTAAATTAGCCGACTCAAGTAGTGTCTAATGACTAGACTTTGTCGCAGTCTGCTTTGTTGATTCAAGTTCAAGCGCTCGTAATTTGAGCGCGATTGAGTTTTGTCTTCATAATTAGCACTTGCTAACCTTCGAGAGGTTTACGACAACCTCCTACTTTTCTTAAGCTGCAAAAAATGAGGTGGCCGCGAGTTCGATTCTCGGGCATTCCACTGAACGGTTAGAGATGTGCATTTCTGGTGATGGAAGTTCACTCTCGACGTGGTTCGGAAGTCACGTGAAGCCGTTGGTCCCGTTGCTGAATAACCACTGGTTCCATGCAACGTAAAAACACCATACAAACAAACAAACGAACAAGCAAACACAAACATTCGCTCGTACGGGAAATACAAACATTTCGCCGGGAATGACAGCTGCTTATTACAGCTTCATTTCACAGAGGTGATAATTAGGTGGAGGACTGTAGATAGACCCTTGGTATACTGGTCTCCCTAGATGAAAAGGGAGTATATGGGGGGGGAGGGGGGGTCCTAGACTCGAAATGAACAGGCAGCGGAAACGTGTGATAATTTGGAGCCGGTATAACTATCGGCGTTCATTTGATTGGTTATGTCCGCTCTGCTCAGTCATTCTGAGCTGGTCATCAGTATGACTTAGTTTGTGATTCATGGTTTGTTTTCTGAGTGAAATTCAGATTCTGTTTGTTCCTCGTTGAATGAGTGGTTTACACGCTCGCCTACCGATTCGGTAGTCGCGAATTCGATTCCCCACTCTGCCAACGCGGAATCAGAGGAATTTGTTTCTGGTGGCTAGAAATTCATTTCTCGATATGATGTGGTTCGTATCCCGCAGAAATCTGTAGGTCCTGTTACTAGGTAACCAATTGGTTCCTAGCCACGTAAAAAGATATCTAATACTTCGGGCCAGCCCTAGGAGAGCTGTTAATCAGCTCAGTGGTCTGGTTAGACTAACATATGCTTAACTTAAAGTGCACCTCATGCGGTGCACTGTAGGCATTAAACTTAAGGTTCTTTCCAGCATCATTTCAGCCCCTTGCTGCAACCCCTTTTTCGTTCCTTTGACTGTACCTCCGTTCATATTCTCTTTCTTCCATCTTTCATTCCTCAACTCTCTCTTAACAATTCATAGTGCAACTGCTTTGAGGTTTTCCTCTTGTTACACCTTTTGATTTTTTACCGTCAATTTCCGATTCAGCGCTGAATGACCTCATAGGTTCCAATGCTGGAGGTCGGATCACGCCTTGTTAAGATCTGAGGGCGGACAGACAAAGCCATCTCAATAGCTTTCTCTATATGCAAGAGACCACTGGTATTTATTCGTGAATTTAATCTCTCCCTTCTCATCAGGATCTAATTACTAAATAAGAACGAAAAATACCACTTTCTGAAAGCACACTTTCTCTCCCCTGTCAATCATTCATTTACTTACTTGACTTTGAGTGAAATAAAATGTGTTTCCTCTTTCCCCTGCCAATCGTTCGGCAACAACAAGAGCTTCTTCTTCTTCTTCTTCTTCTTCTTCTTCTTCTTCTTCTTCTTCTTCTCCAAGTAATAAAAAAAAACAATTTCCAAGACACTCTACCTCACTTACATCAGAAAAATAAGACTAACCACTTGGCTCACATTTCGACAAGATCGACACAACACCGAGATTGGTCAAAGACGAGAGTTGCCACTTATGGTTTCCCTCGGCAATGTTGCAGAGAGAAGGATATCTCATGGAATCCTTCAAGGATATGTTAAGGAATCCTTCAAGGATATCTTAAGGAATTCTTCTAGGATGTCGTAAGGAATCCTTCAAGCATATCTCAAGGAATCCTTAAAGGGTATCTTAAGGAATCCTTCAAGGATGATATAGGAAAACGTTCAAGGATATCTTAAGTAATCCTTCAGGGGTATTAAGGTATATCCTTACGATGGATTATAATAATCATCATGGAAATCGATGGTACAATTTTGAAATATATTTGGAAGGCATATACCAAATTAATGTTTATATATACATATATCTATATATCTATCTATATTTATATATATATATATATATATATATATATATCTATATAGATATATATATATATATATATATATATATATATATATATATATATATAAAATATACCGAGAGATACTAAGTAAAAACGTTGATTAAATTATGTTTCATTTTGGGCACTTGAACACGTGCATGAAATCCTCTCTCTCTCTCTCTCTCTCTCTATCTCTCTATCTCTCTCTCTCTCTCTCTCTCTCTCTCTCTCTCTCTCTCAAGAGCGTCCTTATTCGCAACCTGACCCGTCAAACTTGCTGTTCCCATAATCGCTCAGACCTCAGTTTCAAGCATTCTCGGGAATCTCTCGAGGGTAACATTCCCCTTCGGTTCCCAGAATTCCGAGTAGGGGATTTATTTTTTTTAAAAGGATGTTTTTGTATTATTTTATTTATTTATTTATTTTTTTGTGTTCTCAAGAAGCCTGGCGGATGATTCCATTAATCTCGGGGTCTTGGGGAAGGGGTCGGGGCGGGGGGTGGGGGGGGGGGGGGTGGGAGGAGTACCATACAGAACCCATTCAGGAAGGGAGAAGAGAAAAATGAAAATGAGAGTCATAAGAGACTCAGAGCTGAAATCGAGTAGCCATTAACTGGACGAATGACTTCACGCGCCCAGGAGTGAGTTTTAATGGATTGGATGGACGTCTTGGGTCGAGAGAGAGAGAGAGAGACTGTAAAATGTAGAGTAAAGGACAGACTGCTTTCTTTCGTCCGTTTTACTGTACCTCCGTTCATATTCTCTTTCCTCCACCTTACTTTCTCCGACCCTCTCCAGCAATTGATTCATCGTGCAACTGCTTTGAGGTTTTCTTCTGTTACACCTTTCAAACCTTTTACTCTCAATTCCGTTTCACCACTGAATGACCTCATTGGTCCAGTGCTTGGCCTTTGCCCTGAATACTATATTCAGTCGAATTCACCTCAAGAAGGGGAAACAAGATAGCGTAACAGGCCACATGAAAGTTAGAAGGTAACCATTAGGGAAATAATGCAGAGAAAAATAACGTTAACTATAGTAGATTCACATCAACCGTCCGTTTGATGTTTTTGCCAGTCTCTTACGACGCTCCTATTGGCCGTTGATAAGCCAATGACAGGACCGGAAACTCTCAGTCTTTCT
>NC_087207.1:22213108-22216693 GCF_015104395.2 Macrobrachium nipponense | reverse complement strand
AGCAATTTCCCACTTTGGGTTGAGTGAGAGAGAGAGAGGGAGAGAGAGAGAAAGAGAAATATCCTGTTTTAGTGAAAACATCCCAAAACAAATTAGATTTTATGAAATATTGCCGTTGTTCCAAGAAGAGAGAGAAAAAGATATATAGATAGAGAGAGAGAGAGAGTTTTTAAGGACTACTAAATCGCATGATTTTTTAATTTTAATTTATTTACATATGCATATTAGGCGGTTGGTGAGAGAAGGAACCTTAAAAGCAAAAAAAATCACATGTTGGTGAAAATCAGATAATCGTTAAAAACTTTGTAATGAAAACCTTGAATATGGTAATTAGTTCGCCAACTCTTAAAAATCCTCGGAAGGGAAAAGTTCGAGCGACGCCTCTTGAGAGAATCTGACAGACGTCTTCTGCCGCTCAAGGAAAAGGAATTTTGTTGTTTGGTTAAGGTAAAACCGAAGATTCAAACAGAGATGTCCGTTGACATCCTTCAGTTCGTAGGCCAAGCCGAATGAAAGAAATGAAAAATTAGTAAAAAAAAAAAAAAAAAAAAAAACTATGAATATATTGGAATGAAATATAAAATTTGGGCCAAGCGGTTAAACCGATGATTAGGTCATTCACAGCTGAAAGGGATATTGAGAGTAACAAGGCGTGATCCGAACTCCAGCTAACTCGGGTCTACTGCTGAAATCTACGGTCAAATAGCTCGTTGATTCACAAACGAATGTTAGCACAAATGCGCTATATTTGATTAGAAGTAATTATTCTGTACTGTTTAACAGGCAAATTATTTATTTATTTTACATTTTCGTTCTAATAAATAAATCCTAAATATCCTATTCTAAAATTCATGTGTCTTTTTCTTACAAGCCTGACGTAAACGACTGTTAAATGGTAAACCGTAAACAAATATCTTTGAGAATCTTGCTGGTTTTCCTGAATAAAAATTACAATATTTTTTTCACGAATGCAGCAAAAAGTGGTTTGTGAAATAAAACAAACATCCTCTAAATCTTGTGTGTTTTCATGTCTGAAAATATAGAATATAAAAGATAAATCTCCAATTGTTCATGGAGTGCTTGCAATACAAAATCTAGGAAATTGCTTTTACATATCATTAAGTAAAGAAGTTATCCTTACTTCATAACACTTAGAATAATCATTATAAATTCAGTTATGATTTGTTTACATCACCTGGCGTCGCGGTACTTGTGGACCACTTTGGCCGAGGAGGAATTAGGGTCGGTCTTCCTAGGAAGAAGCCGCAACTCCCAAGGACCCGAGTATCCTCATTATGAAGGCAAAATAATGAGACTTAAATTAGCCGACTCAATTAGTGTCTAATGACTAAACTTTGTCGATTGAGTCTTGTCTTCATAATTAGCACTTGCTAACCTTCGAGAGGTTTACGACAACCTCGTACCTTTCTTAAGCTACAAAAAAATGAGGTCAGATTAACGTCAGGTATTTCCGATTCATGTGTAAGTAACATTGATCAGACCCCGTAGTTGGGTAGTGCTGCCAGTGTACCTCACTTAATCCCCTCTAAGCACTACTTAAGCTTCTTTGCAGCGTCCCTTCTTCAGCCCCTAGCTGCAACCCCTTTCGTTCCTTTTACTGTACCTCCGTTCATATTATCTTCCTTCCACCTGACTTTCCACCCTCTCTAACAATTCTTTCATGGCGCATCTGCGAGGTTTTCCCTCCTGTTACACCTTCCAATCCTCCTCCCTGTCGATTTCCGTTTGAGCGCTGATTGACCTCGTAGGTCCCAGTGCTTGGCCTATGGACTAAATTCTATATTCTTTTCTATTCTATTGATTGACCTGACTTAACATCTCAGACAGGATAGATACACAGACGTCTTAATTAACTTCTTTAACTTCTCAATAATGACCAACAGTTTACTATGTATTCAGTAGGTTTACCAGAAATCACTTCAACAAACACGCAAAAGCGCCTCAGTGGCGTGGTCGGTATGGTGTTGGCATACTACTTCGGTAAGAGATGTGCATTTCTGGCGATAGAAGTTCACTCTCGACGTGGTTCGGAAGTCACGTGAAGCCGTTGGTCCCGTTGCTGAATAACCACTGGTTCCATGCAACGTAAAAACACCATACAAACAAACAAACAAACACGCAAACACAAACATTCGCTCGTACGGAAAAAACAAACATTTCACCGGGAATGACAGCTGCTTATTACAGCTTCATTTCACAGAGGTGATAATTAGGTGGAGGACTGTAGATAGACCCTTGGTATACTGGTCTCCCTGGATGAAAGGAGAGTATATGGGGGGGGGGGGGGGGGGGGGGAGGTCCTAGTGTCGAAATGAACAGGCACCGGAAACGTTGGATAATTGGAGCCGGTATAACTATCGGCGCTCATTTGATTGTTTATGTCCGCTCTACTCAGTCATTCTGAGCCTGATCATCAGTATGACTTAGTTTGTGATTCACGGTTTGTTTTCTGTGTGAAATTCAGATTCTATTTATTCCTCGTTGGACGAGGGGTTTACACGCTCGCCTACCGATTCGGTAGTCGCGAATTCGATTCCTTACTCTGCCAACGTGGAATCAGAGGAATTTGTTTCTGGTGGTTAGAAATTCATTTCTCGATATAATGTGGTTCGGATCCCACAGTAATCTGTAGGTCCCGTTGCTAGGTAACCAATTGGTTCCTAGCCACGTAAAAAAATATTTAATCCTTCGGGTCAACCCTAGGAGAGCTGTTAATCAGTTCAGTGGTCTGGTTAGACTGAGATATGCTTAACTTAAAGTGCACCTCATGCGGTGCACTGTAGGCATTATAATCAAAGTTCTTTGCAGCGTCCCTTCAGCCCCTAGCTGCAACCCCTTTCGCTTCTTTAACTGTACCTACGTTCATATTCTCTTTCTTCCATCTTACATTCCTTAACATTCTCCTAACAATTCATAGTGCAACTGCTTTGAGGTTTTCCTCCTTTTACACCTTTTGATTTTTTACCGTCAATTTCCGATTCAGCGCTGAATGACCTCATAGGTTCCAATGCTGGAGGACGGATCACGCCTTGTTAAGATCTGAGGGCGGGCAGACAAGGCCATCTCAATAGTTTTCTCTATATAAAAGAGACCACTGGTATCTATTCGTGAATTTTATCTCTCCCGTCTCATCAGGATCTTATTACGAAGCAAGAACGAAAAATACCAACTCTCTGAAAGCACACTTTCTCTCCCCTGTCAGTCATTCATTTACCTACTTGACTTTTGAGCAAAAACAAACGATGTGTTTCCTCTCTCCCCTGTCAATCGTTCTTTTACCCACTTTCCTTAACGTTATTAAGCTAAGCTTCTCGTAAGCAACAACAAGAGCTTCTTCTTCTTCTTCTCCAAGTAATAAAAAAAAACAATTTCCAGGACACTCTACCTCACTTACATCAGAAAAGTAAGACTGACCACTTGGCTCACATTTCGACAAGATCGACACAACACCGAGATTGGTCAAAGACGAGAGTTGCCACTTATGGTTTCCCTCGGCAGCGTTGCTGAGTGAAGGATATCTCATGGAATTCTTCAAGGATATGATAAGGAATCATTCAAGGAGGA
>NC_087207.1:22173108-22205608 GCF_015104395.2 Macrobrachium nipponense | reverse complement strand
AGCATAAACAAAGGGTGCAATTAAAGGTTTAAGACAATCATCTCAGATACAATCTCCAGACAATTAAAGGATTATAGGTGACAGCTATACGGAACCTGGTAGACAAAACCATATTCACAAAAAATGACAGATACATTACAATAAAAAAAAATTTTTTAACCCTCTTACGCCGATTGGACGTATTAAACGTTTCGAGTCAAAATGTCTCCCGTATGCCGATTGGACGTATCATACGTCGGCTCAAAAAAGTTTTTTAAAAATTCGCGGAAAAATACTTATAGGCTACCAGCCGAAAACTTTTGTATCACGCGCCTTGGGGGATGCTGGGAGTTCACGGATCAAGGCGTTGTTTTGTTTACAATCGCTACGCAGGCGCGCAAGCGCGAATTTCTTTCTTATCGCACTAAAAAGTATCAGTGACACATCTCGGAAATTATTTCGTCACTTTGACATAATTATTGCACCATTTTAAATTATCCTTTACATGAAGTATTATATATGAAAATGTGCGCAAATTTCATGCACAATACAACTAAAAAATATCATGATTGTAGCTTTATCAGTTTTGAAATATTTTCATATAAAAAACGATAAGTGCAAAAATTTCAACCTTCGGTCAAACTTTGACTCTACCAGAAATGGTCGCGAGAAACGCAATTGTAAGCTACAACTCTTACATTATAGTAATATTCAATCATTTGCCTTCATTTTGCAACAAATTGGACGTCGCTAGCACAATATCTCGATTTATGGTGAATTTATGAAAAACTTTTTCCTTACGTTCGTGCGATAACTCTTCCGATAAATTTTTTCGTGCGATTGTCCTAATGTTTGCACCCTTTTAAATTTGCCGTTACATAAAGTTTTTTTATATATGGAAATGTGCGCAATTTCATGCACAATCACAATACAACAATAAACAACCCATGGTTGTAGCTTTTATCAGTTTTGAAATATTTTCATATAAATAACGTTAAGTGCAAAAATTTCAACTTTCGGTCAACTTTGACTCTACCGAAATGGTCGAAAAACGCAATTGTAAGCTAAAACTCTTATATTCTAGTAATATTCAATCATTTACCTTCATTTTGCAACGACTTGGAAGTCTCTAGCACAATATTTCGATTTATGGTGAATTATGAAAAAAAAACATTACGTTCGCGCGGTTAACTTCCGAAAAAATCAGAATTTTTTTGTGCGATTGTCGAAATGTTTTGCACCATTTAAAATTAGCTGTTACATAAAGTTTTATATATGAAAATGTGCGTAATTTCATGTAGAATACAACTAAAAATGATTGAAGGTTGTAGCTTTTCTCTTTTTCGAAATATTTGCATATAAATCACGATAAATAGAAAAAAAACCACGTTCGGTCAAATTTGACTCTACCGAAATAGTTGAAAAAACGCAATTGTAAGCTAAACTCTTACGGCCTAGTAATATTCTGTCAGTTTTTCTTCATTTTGAAACAAATTTGAAGTCTCTAAAACAATATTGTGATTTATGGTGAATTTTTGAAAAATATATTTACCTTCACTCCGCGCGCCGATTCGCGGCCGCAAGTCTCCGAAATACGTACATGGCATTATCCTAATATTTGCTCCTTTTCATATTAGCCTTTTTATAGAGTTCATATATCAAAATGTGCGCAAATCATGAAGAATACAATAAAAAATAATTGAAGGTTGTAGCTTTTTCGATCTTTGAAATATGTCCATATAAAAAAATATATATATTAAAATTTCGACATTCGGTCAAATTAACTCGTCCGAAATGGTCGAAATATGCAATTCTAATCTAAAACTCTTACAGTATCGTAATATTCAATCATTTGTCTTAATTTTGAAACAAATTGGAAGTCTCTAGAACATTATTTAGAATTACGGTGAATTTTTGAAAATAACATTTTTTTACGTCCGCTCGTTACGAATTCGTACATCATTTTGTGATAATATTTTTCCGGTGTGCCTTTTATTGTTTTACAATGTATTATATATCAAAATGATCGCAATTTAGTATACAATACAACGCAAAAAAAAGTAAACTGGTTAGCTTTGACCGTTTTCTGCACAGCGTGATTTGAATACAATTATGTATGAATTTTTTTTTTTTCGCTACCATATATCGCATTATTTACATATGATAATGATATCATTTTCATTTCTGATGGTTGCATTCTAAAATTCAGACAATGACAAAAAAGGAGCCAAAAATGAACTCTTAATCTTAAAAAGTACGCGCGCTGTAAATTTTTGAAAAAATTATTTTTTCCACTTCCGCGCTCACTCCAAACCAGGCCCGGCATACGGGAGACGTTTTGAGTTTTTAGGGCTCCGGCGTAAGAGGGTTAATAACACTAAGGCAACTGATTTTTATTTAAGTCAGTAATTATATATTTGAGGTCATTCTTAAACATGTTACAGATACAAGGGTCTAAATGAAAAAGGCCACGACTAACATTGAAATTACAATGAAAAGTAAGTTGTATTAAAGCAGATTCTAAAAGATTTCGTGATAAGACATCTCTTGACCGTGCAATCACTGAACTGTCAATCCAATTAATTCGGTGGTTGTTTTCACTTAAATGAATAAATAATGCATTAGATTTTTGCCCAGTTTTTACAGAGTATTTATGCTGGCTTAGCCTTACTTCTAAGCCCTTGCTCGACTGTCCGAGGTAGAATGAGGGACAATCCATACATGGAATTTTATATATTATGTTGTTGCTTTCTCTGAGGGCCACGTTTACTTTCGTTATCCTGTTTCCTCTTTTGAGATGTGTTGTCACTACCTTCTCCAAGTCTCTTGTGGCTGCACATTCAACCAGAATTCGTCTTAAGTTCCTGAAGAAGTGCCTTTCTGAACAAGTGCTCCCTAAATCCTTGCTGCCACGCCGTCTAAGAAGATATGACAATCACCCATTCAATGAATTTAGTGCCATGATGTTGAAACACAGCACAATAGCAGCCGCCAAGCAAGAAGAGAAAGAAAAATTCAAGGAACTGGAAAGAACAAGGATCTCTTTCAATCATTCTATCCCGGCTGATTGGAAGGACTCGCTGCGACGGGAAATTTACGAAAAACTACGTAGGAGCTATTCATTTCGATGCCCTGAAAAGGAAACTCGACAGAAAACTAAAAAATCTTATTGATAGCAGTGAGTGGGACTAATTGTGCACGTCAAGATTGTGTTGTTAACTTATATAGTAAACAAATAAGTGAAAATGTTGTGAGTGCGCTTGGATATGGTTTATCTTTCTTTGCAACAAGTAGACCTTCGGCTTTAATGATTGGGTCATCCCTAAGTAAATTTGAAAAATATTGTGATCTTCCTCAAAATCATGTCGACATGATTAAAGGTATTGTTTACGGAGCTGCCAATGTTAAGCATGAAAGTAACTTCCCTGCTCGCTATAAGAAAAGTTTGACCGATCTTAAAAAGGACAATACTATCCACATCACAAAAGCTGATAAGTCAAATAGTATAGTAATTTTAGATAAAGCTGACTACATATCACGTATGCAAGCCCTACTGGATGATGATGTGACTTATAAAAAACTAACAAAAAATCCTCTTGATCAAGTTCATAAAAAACTTCAATAGCATAGTGAAAAGTATCCTTAAAGATAAAACAGACTACTAGGCAAATTGTCAGTCAATTCTCCTTCGCTACCTTACTTATATGGATTAGTCAAAACGCACAAAGAAAATAACCCTATGCGGCCTATTATCAGTACTGTTGGTTCAAATTTTCATATAAACTCTCGAAATATATCCATAAAGATCTGTCCCCGTTACTTGGAACCATCTCCGATTCTCATATATATAATTCTCTAGATTTAGTTGATAAATTATACAAAATTGCTCTTTGCCCTACTGATAGATCGTTAGTTTTGACGTATGTTCTCTTTTTACTAAAGTCCCCTATAGACTCTATTTTAGAATATCTTAGCAATGAACTAACTCAGCATGAATTACCTCTACCTATAAGTCACATTATTTCACTCACGAGTTTGTGCATTTGTGATTGTAAGTTTATATTCAATGGTGAATTTTATCAACAAATTTTTGGCATGGCAATGGGAAATCCTTTATCACCATTGCTCTCAAACCTGTATATGGAATTCTTCGAAAAACGCTACTTACCTAATATCATTCATATTCCTGTAAAGTGGTATCGTTACGTTGATGATTGTTTAGCTGTTCTTCTGTCGGTATTGATGTAAATGATTTACTCTCTAAATTAAATAACCAGGTACCATCGATTAAGTTTACTCTAGAATTAGAAAAAGACAATTGCCTCCCTTTCTTAGACGTTTTGATACATAGAGAACCATTTCAATGTAAATTCAGTATTTATAGGAAACCGACTAACAACTTAACTTATGTTCATTTCTTCTCAGGCCACCATCTTAATATAAAAATATCAATTTTTTTCCTCTATGTTTTTACGAGCATTGCGAATTGTCAGTCCACAATATTTGGATCAAGAAATTGAATACATAAGAAAAATAGGGAAAGATTTATGCTATCCTTCACATATATTAGACATTTGTTATAATAAAGCCCACAAAAAGTTTTATACTGAAAACAACACACAGAAAGAAAATTCTAAGAACATTCTCAGTTTGCCTTATTTTAACGGATTTGAAACCATTAAACCATTGTTAAAAGCTTTTAATGTCAACCTTGTTTCTTCCTATAATACACACTAAAAAGAATGTTAATAAAAAATGGCCCCAGAGAAAGCAACAACATAATATATAAAATTCCATGTATGGATTGTCCCTCATTCTACCTCGGACAGTCGAGCAAGGGCTTAGAAGTAAGGCTAAGCCAGCATAAATACTCTGTAAAAACTGGGCAAAAATCTAATGCATTATTTATTCATTTAAGTGAAAACAACCACCGAATTAATTGGATTGACAGTTCAGTGATTGCACGGTCAAGAGATGTCTTATCACGAAATCTTTTAGAATCTGCTTTAATACAACTTACTTTTCATTGTAATTTCAATGTTAGTCGTGGCCTTTTTCTTTCAGACCCTTGTATCTGTAACATGTTTAAGAATGACCTCAAATATATAATTACTGACTTAAATAAAAATCAGTTGCCTTAGTGTTATTAAAAAAATTTTTTTTATTGTAATGTATGTCTGTCATTTTTTGTGAATATGGTTTTGTCTACCAGGTTCCGTATAGCTGTCACCTATAATCCTTTAATTGTCTGGAGATTGTATCTGAGATGATTGTCTTAAACCTTTAATTAAGCACCCTTTGTTTATGCTTGTTTGGGAAGGTTTCTTATCTTCCAGGTGTGTCGGATTCTAGGCACTAACCTTTTATAATCCCTATCTGTCAGTTATACGAACCTTCTTGTATTGTCTTTTCTCGTATTTTTGTCAGTAGCTGCTTCAGTAAAGGGCTTTTCAGCGAAAGATCTCGCAGACTCCTTCGTTTATTTTTCCTTCGTGGCATTTATCTTTTATTATATATATAATATATATATATATATATTATATATTATAATATATATAGTATATATATATATATATATATTTATATATATATATATATATATATATATATATATATATATATATATAATTATATTGTAAATTTTTGTAAAGTAGAGTGTTCGAGTGTATGTTCTCTTACCTGCTTCCTTTTTCTTCATGATTAGTTCTGCAGTCTGGTTCTATGTTGGACTTTATGCGAGACGAACTGCAGAGTTTCTTTCTTTACTGTTGCAAAGAATACTAGTTACAACTACAAAGTTTAAAAGTTTAGTTTGAACCCTTGCAATGTTTTTCCTTCTTTACTGTACGACGGCTGCCGGTCCTCTGTCTTCTTCTGGTGTTCTGAAATTCAGCCACCTTCGGTTCGAATTCGGTCCAACTTCCGAAGGCGGTGTGGGTTCTAGTTCTCCGCCCAGCTGGATTCTGGATTCGTGGAGCGGTCTTTCCTTATCTCTTCCGCATCCCCTTTTAGGTGGGGTTAACACGTTAAGTCCTCCTTTTCCAGGCAGAGTCAATAATTTAACATGTTATTCCTGGAAGATGGGAGCTTCATTCACGATAGAAAGCTGAGTAAGTCTGGTGCGAGGTCACAGGTCAAAGATTTTAGGATGGTCTTAAGATTTTAATTGCGACGGTGTTATGGTCTAACTTCCTGTGACTGAGGTTTCGTTACGTCTAGGCTTGTTGATCGAATTCTGACTCACACACCAAAGCTCAATTCTCTCTCTCTCTTTCTCTTTCTCTTCCTCTTTCTCGTTATTGTCACTTTATATATCTGATTATTCTTTCTCCTTCTCTTTCTCTTACTCGTTATGTCACTGTACTTTGATTATTCTCTCTCTTTCTATTTTTACACTAACCTATCTACTATTATATCTTATAGCTATCATTACATCACTCAGTCACCTACCAAACATTGTCTTCAATGTTTGATATACACATGAAAATGGATATTCTGAAAATTATTAAAGAGCAACAAAATACATATAAAATTTATTCTCTCAACTTTGGAAGAAAGAATAAGAGCAGTAAAGTTGTAAAAAAAATCATAGTAAATGTTAAACATATCAGTTCTTAAGTATATCAAATTAAAAATGCATCAAATCATGGGCATAATAAATGAATACTCAGAATACAATATCTAAAAATTAAATGTCAATTATGGATCATTTCTTTTCATTTCTGTCAGCATCCCTTGTATCTTTTTGATAATCAAATACCCCACTATGATGACAAACAAAACAATAGTGACTACTATTAACAGCAGATTTACAAATGGAAGAAATGGTGCTATCTGTTTCGTATACTATTAATAGTCATCAATATAATTAGAGTTCTCAAGTTCCTTTAATTCTAGCTGAGACATTTAAACTCATCTATTGCAAATGTGTAATTCTTATATGGCAAATGTTTGTTGAAATGGTATTCAGTTAAAAAGTTTGGTTCATAGTATAACTGATCTGGTATAACTAACGTACATGATGTTGCAAATGACTTGATGTTCTTAAATTTCTGTGGCTATAATAGTGTCTAATGAAAATTCAAAAATGGTTTCATTCACTATAGTTGCTTCAAAGAACTTATTAAATGACTGTGTACACACATCCTTCTCTTGATTTTGTTTTAAAATTAACTCTTGGATACAGGCATGACCATTAGTAGTCTTATATAAGTTATCAATATCACATATATACTCTTTTTCCTTCAAAATTACACATTCATTGAATTAATTGTTCATCAGTTAAAAGGCTAACATTAATCCATGTTCTTCCAATGCAAAATGAGTACTAAGCCCCTTTCTAATAAGGATCTGATTTTCAATATAAATAGGAAAGGGATATACAGAAACTAGCACATTTGAAATTTTCGTATTGAAAGGTAGAACTAAAACAAATCTGTCATGGATTACTTATGCACTTATCAATTTATAGTACATGAAAATATTTTCCACTAAAGGTGTGCAATGCTTCTCACTTATATAAAACTTAATAATGTCTTCTAATTCTTATGGAGTGATTAGTGTTGGGCTCAAAATACCTTTGTAAGCAAGTAAGACAGCATTGAGCATGTCTTTATGTTCCTGTAACATCACTTCACTTTCCATTGCAAAGATTCATAAAAACTTTATATTTTCTATGTTATTGAGTTCTTTTGTTACATTCTGATTAACTTTATTGATAAAGACTTTAAATTTTTCTATTTGTTCTGCATTTTGATAGTGAGAGGCAATAACTTTATTTATCACTGTACCCCTTGCGGCTGCCCACTTTTCCAGTCTGTCTATTCTTTCCTTTTCTTGTTCTACATTTGCTTCGATAACAACTCCAAACAATCGATTAAGAGCAGTTCCATTGAAGGATAAGAGGGATCTTTTGGACCATGTTCTCAGTGTGTTATCTATGTTCATGCTCAACTTTTCCAATAATGACATGACCCTTCTGTAGGATTGCTTTAATACCATTTTGGATTTCTCTGAGTTCACTTTCACATTTGAGCACTGTGGAAATATCTATACTAACTATTCCAAGGTCCTTGATCATTTTGACTTTTGACCTTTTCTTATCTCCACCTCTGAAGAGATGAATCCAATTAAAACTGGTGCTATAATGAGCCGCATGTTTGCCTCTGCATAAATTACACTCAATCAGATTTTCTTTATATATAGACACATAAATTACACTACATACATCATAGTATGATATTTTCAGTCCAACACTATTTACATCTAGGTATACACACATTTTTACCTCTTTCTGCTTCTTAGATCATACCTCGTTGTAACTGGATTTTCTACAGTATTTTACTTCCTTATGTTATCTATATCTTTAGTGCATCGTGGATCTGTTTCCACTACCTTTACATGATTCTAGTGAACTACCTTTTCTTTAGATCACTTTCATTTATTACTCTATATTTATTTAATTTTAACATTTCTATTACTCTATATGGCCCAGTGAATTTGAGAGAAACTTTTACATTTGGACCTTCTGGTACATGATACTGAACATAAATTTGAGTACCCACTGTAATGTCTGGTTTAGTGGTATTTTTATTATAGTATTTTTCTTGAGTCTTGTGTACGTCTTTTAGTCTAGTTCTTGTCTGCATGATAGTCTCGTAAGTACATCTGGTTTTCCATGCAACATATTCATCATAGTTATAAGTATGTCTGGGTGGTGTTGCATCATCTAACAACGTATTTGGCATTCTTTTCTGATACCCATATAGCAAGTAATGTGGACATTCTCCTATCGTCTCATTTACAATATTATTCAAAGTGAACTGTACGTCTTCAAGAGCTAAGTTCTACTGCTCCATTTGAACTTGGTTTATAAGCTGTTATTGGACATTTATTTATTTCATAAAATTCACATGTTTTCCTTAAAAGATCACTAGTAAATTCAGCAGCATTATCGGATAGAAGAACTTGAGGACACGAATGTCTGGTTATAATTCTAGATTTAAGAGCTTCGGCTACTGTAGTTGTATCTCTGTTTCTTACAGGTATGATTTCTACATATCTAGTTAGATAGTCTAAGAAGACTTATATTTGTTTGTTTCCTCTAATAGTTGTTGGAAATGGACCCAAAAAGTCCATAGTTACTACTTGAAATGGATTTAATTCTGATGGATATTTTCCAAGTGGAGCTTTTGTATTTACGTTACCTTTATGTTGGTTGCAATCTACGCAATTTTGTACAAAGTTCTTGGCATCTTCACTACAATGTGGCCAAAAATAATTTCTGGTTATGATTCTAGTTGTCTTTTTAATTCTTGGATGTCCTGCCATCTTATATGAGTGTGTTAGTTCTAAATCTTCTCTGGTTAGTGTTTTTGGGATATATAGTCGAGAACAACCATTTTTCTCTGTCGGTATTTTATACAACAAACCTTTTATTAACTGAAAATCAGGTTTAAAGGATTCATCTATGATTAGCTGTCCTACTATTTGTCTGATTTCTGGATCTCTTTCTTGTTCTAATTCCACTCTTTCTAAATCTAAATCTACCACTTAACAACTAAAACAAAAGGTATTAGTTGTAATGCATTTTTCTGTTTCTTCTTGAGATCTGCCAAGGTGTTAAGTTTCCCTGGAATATGTGTGAACTCAGGAGCAAACTCTTAATACAATAAGGAACCATCTACTGAACTTCATGTTGTTAGTGAAGGTTCTCTTTTAAAACAAATCACAAATGGGTTTCTGATCAGTAAGCACATTATCTTTAAGACCTAAAAGTATGTACTCGAGACATCACAAGCTAGATAAAAATCTTTTGAAAAATCTGGGTAGACCAAAACAGGGTTCCTAGTCATTTTGCTCTTTAATGTTTGAAAGGCTGTCTCTTGTTCATTCTACCAATCATATTTAACATCCTTTTTGTTAATTCTGTCAAAGGTTTGGCGATAGTAGCAAATCCTTTTATAAATGGTCTATAATATCCAACCATCATCAGGAATCTCCTTAAGGCTTTCAAATTAGTGGGAGCTGGATAATCAATTATCGCCCTTATTTTACCTGCTTGCATGCCCAGTCCCTCTTCACTAATTATATGGCCCAAGTATTCTAATGACTTCATCAGGAACTGACATATCTTTAATTTAATTTTTAGTCCTGCCATTCTTAATCTTTCTAGGACCAATTCTAATGTTTTGAGATGGCTTTCTAAATCTTTACTAAAAATGATTACATCATCTAAATATAATGCAACATTTTCTATGTCTGCTAGAATTTGTAACATTAATCTAACAAACGTTAAAGGAGCTGATGTGAGTCTAAATGGCATTACTTCAAACTGTAAATGTTCTTTATGTGTGCTGAAGGCCGTGAATTATTTGGATTCTTCATCTAGAGGTACTTACCAATATCCACTAAGTAGATCTAAGGATGAAAATATTTTGGCCCCTCCTAATTGAACTAACATACCTTGAATTACTGGCATGGGTATTTTATCTGGAACTGTGTTGGAGTTTAATTTTCTATAGTCTATTACAAGTCTCCAACTGCCTTCTTTCTTCGGAACAAGCAACAATGGAGAATTATATGGAGATTTAGAAGGAATTATTACTCCATCCTTTTTCATTTCTTCTATCAAATTATCAACTATGTGTCTCTGGCTTATTGGTAATCTGTAATTAGGAATAAAATATGGCCTGGCTCCATCATATTACAAAATCTAATGTTGCAGGACATTAGTTATTCCTAGTTTATCTCCTTCTACAGCTATTGCATTTCTATATTTCTCTAGCACTTGAATTAACTTGTTTCTATTTTCTGGAAAATCTGTTTTATTTACTTTCTGATTTATTTGAGCGTTTTGGCCATTTATAGAGAAAAAGGCTTTTTCTTCTACTGTTAGTAAAGAATCGTTAATAGGTATTCCTATGCAAAAGATAGTGCCTGCGTATAGTGTTAGTTTGTTATTTGAATAGTTTTGGACAAAAGCTTCACAGTTATCACCATTGATGTGGACTAGTGAATTATCCATTCTGACAAAATCTGGCAATTCATCGTTCAACAATAGAACATGTTTAGCCTTTACGTTCTATTTTACTCTTAAATATATTTTTGTTACGCATTTTGGATTTAAAGTTACTTCTCTATTGAGTATAAATTGTACTTTATTATCATCAGCTGTGCTAACGCAACATATTTCTTCATCTTCTATATCTGAAAAATAACAGAGTTCTGCATTTTCAGTGGTTTCTTCTGTTACTTCTAGTATACTATTTATGTCTGATTTCTTTATTTCATTTAATAGCAATACTTCATTTAGTATTTTCCCTTCATCCTCGTAACTCATTACTACATTGCTACAGTTATTAGTACATGTATCTGTATAGGTATCTGTATATGCATCTTGATTTTCGTTATATTCACAGTTTCGGTGATCATCATTATTTATATCTGAGTAATTACTTGAATATGGGTATATATCATCTATATGTGCGCATTTCATTGATTCTGTATTCTGTAATGGTGGGAATTCCTCTTTTCTATCTGTTTCTATTTTATCTTGCCTTTCTCGTATGTCTCTGTCGCTTGTCGAAACTGTCTCAGACCAATTGATCAGATTTTGATGAGGCTTATCTTCGTCAAGCGTAAAACATATGCTCCTCTGATTATCCTTTTTCAGGCTAATCTTTCCTTCACTGCTGTCTAGTATTATTCCACATCTTTTCATTAAATTAAATTAAAATAATCCTTGTGCGGGGAAAACTCTGTCTTCTATAACTAGAAAACTTTCGACAAATCTGTGAGACAAAATGTCTATTTCCAAGTTCACTTTTCCTAGACTTCTAATTTATTTACCCGTTATTCCCTTCATAACTTTATTTTGACTCTGAATCAGAGTTCTGAAGTGCCTAAATATCCGATTAAAGATGATTTATCTATTATATTCACTGAACTTCCTGTATCTATATGTACATTATTGAATCTTCACAGTAGGCAAATCCTTTCTGTTTATTTCTTCTTCTTTCATGGAGAATACTACTTCTTTGCTATTTATATAGGAAAATGCGGATGAACCTTCATTTTCCATACTAGCTATTTCTTCTTTTTCTCTTCTATCATCTTGAAAGGAATCATTTTATTTCTTTTGTGAAGGGTTTAATTGTCTCTGGCTTGAAGAGTTATGTGTAATTGGGCGGCTGTTACTTACTTCTATTAGTTCCTTATTTGTTCCCTTATTATTGAACCAACAGCTTTTAGTTGAATGTCCAACCTTCTTGCAAATTGCACAGCTTCTAGGCTTTCTGCTCTCAATAGTGGAATGATTTGTATACCCACAATTTTCACATGCTGCCTTTGGTCTTGCTCCTTGAGCTGAATAGTTTCCTTGACTTGAATTATTTGTGCTCGGAGATTGACTAGGCTTATATGTCATGGGTGGACCATTCCTTGAATAATTCTGTCCTCCTTTCTGGTTAGAATTCCATTTTCTGTTATAAGTTTTCCCTTGAAAAGGAGTTGATCTATTCCCTGCTCCTCTGGTATTGTTATTCATTCTATTTGAATTGTTATTCTTTCTGCCTTTTCTTTCATTTTGTTTTTCTATTACCCCTACAAATTCCTTGCAAAAATCTATCCCTACCCTCTGTATTTCTTGTTTCATTGTTTTTAATGTTTGAAGGCTATTATTCTTGGGATCAATTTGAATTTTTCGAAAGGCCTTTCTTTCCTTTTCTCCTACAGCATTATATATGGTTCCATGTGCCAAGTAGTTTAAGACGCATCTTACATTAACTAATCCCCTTTCATCATCACCAAACTGAGTCTTATCCCCAATGGTGATGTTTGTGGACTTCAAGTCTTCTATTATTTTGTCTACGACATTTTCAACATTTGCGTCGCCATGTATTCATATTGGGGATTTATGTATCTTCTTTACTCACGGGTTCCCAGAGCATCAAACAAATTGTTTTGAATTCATCATATTTAGGTATTTGCTAAAACTACCAGAATTGAAAGTTTTATGTGCATCACCGTGTTCTGAACTAACGAGAAGCAAGGCTTCATTAATTTTAGCTCTTTCATCTGTTATTCCCTCTGAAGAAATGCGGCTGTCAGCATCAGCTAACCAATGATTAACTGTATATGATTCTAGCTTTCTTTTTTCTGGATGGGAAGCTTCAACTTGTCCACAGAAACGTCTGGCTTGTGTTATTACAGCTGCCTGATTCATTCTTCTGTTTCGAAACGTGTTAGTACTATTAGTAATTATATTATTAGTATTATTGGCACTGTTATGATTATTGTTATTTGTGTTATTATGGTTAGTATTTCCTTGAATCACCACAGTTTGTGAAATTGGAACTGGGATTCTACTACGTCTGTCTGGTGTTGGACTTAGATTGTATGAGTTATCTCTAACAGTGTCGAGTAATTCGTTAAAGGCTTTATGCATTTCCCCCCAAAAAAATATTCACATATGTTACTCATCATTACACAACAGCATAAAAAAAATCATATGTGAAATTGGGCATAAAAGTATCACCAACAATTAGTCAAACAAAATTATACACAACATAATATTCAAAGAAAAATATATGTATGGTTCACTATGCACAAGAGTACCTCAAAATAAATTCTCATGCACTGTTAATTTAAAGGTATAATACTATATATATAAAAAAATTTTTTTAATTTGTTCTCAAAGTGCACAACCTGTTAGGTATAAGAAATTCTTCAAACAAATGGAACACAAATACATAAGTATTCAAAATCATATATCACCAACCGAGTGTAGAAAAAATACTAAGATTTCCTGGCTATCAAACATAAATTTTTTTTTAAATCTTTATACCCTTATTGATAGAGAATTAAAAATAAAGTTTGATATTTTCTAAGAGAAAGAATACGTAATCTTTTAACACACTCTTACAGAGAGAGAGAATGAAAAAAGTTCAGCTCCAGCGCACTTATGTAAGTTATTGTCGTTCGTTTTGCTTTGATTCCAATATCACTCCCTTCATTGTCGGCACTCAAATTCGTATGTTGCGTTTCAAAATCAACCTTGATTGACGCTGTTTTCTCGTTTTCTTCGGCAAAGATTCGTCCTCGTCGAAAATTCTTCAGTAACGTTGATTCTTTAACGGGAATGTTTTTTCGTTGATGTGCAATACACTCGTCCGCTTTTAACAGATTATTTATAGAAATCTGTTTGTTCTTGTCGGCTGTTGCAGTTCCACGTCTCTGCTCGATGTTGTTATGTCTGCGTAATGCACTTATTATGCCTTCGTTTCATAACACGCTACGTCTCATTGTTTTTCTTCTAGGGGAAAACGAAACTATTCTCGCTGTGGTATAAAGTCTATGGTTGTACCTTTCGTTTACATCTTCAAACAGAATTTTATCGATCACTATTGTTATTACTGTTGCAACTCGAAATGTGTATTTATTTAACTATCTTCACTGCACGTTACGTCTCCTGGATCCACAATCGCTGGCAGTCTGGTTCTTTGTTTAACTTTATGCTTCTTCTTAATGTTAGTTCTGGATTAGTAATATTATTAGCCTAAGTCTCTCAGGAGAAGTTTGAATGAGACGAACAGCAGAGTTTCTTTATTCACTGTGGTAGAGAGTAACGTTACAACTACAAAGCTTATATAAATCTATTTTTGGACCCTGGCAATATTTCTACTTCTTTTCTGAACGACGGCTGCCGGTCCTCTTTGGCTTCTTCTGTCGTTCTGAAATTCAGCCACCCTCGGTTCGAATTCGGCACCACCTCCTTAGGCGGTGTAGGTTCTGGTTCTCCGCCCAACTGGATTCTAGATTCGTGGAGCGATCTTTCCCTTATCTTTTCACCATCCCCTTTTAGGTGGGGTTAACATGTTAATTCCTCCTTTTCCAGGCATAGTCAATAATTTAACATGTTATTCCTGGAGGTGGAGCTGCATTCTCGATAGAAGCTGAGTAAGTCTGGTGCGAGGTCACAGGTCAAATATTTTATGACGGTCTTAAGATTTTAATTGCGATGGAGTTAGGGTTTAACTTCCTGTTGCTAAGGTTTTGTTGATCAAATTCTGGTTCACACACCAAAGCTCAAGTCTCTCTCTCTCTCTCTCTCTCTCTCTCTCTCTGTCTTTTTTCTCTTTCTCTTTCTCGTTATTCTCACTGTACTTTGATTATTCATTCTCTCTCTCTGTTTTTACTAAGCTACCCTATCTGCTATTATTCCTTATAGCTATCATTACAGTATATATACAGAGAGAGAGAGAGAGAGAGAGAGAGAGCTTCAAAATTGAAGGGTATCCATCATTCACAAGGGGAAGGGAACGGACGGCAGGAGCACCGTAGAAGATATAATCTATTATTAAAAAGAGACCATTAGCAAAATCCATCTGGCGAAGTCTTTAGTGTATTGCGATGAGTAACTACCATCTGACTCTCCATTTTAAAATCATCCTCTATTAAATTTCATGACAGCCCTGTAGAGAGATAGTGACGTCAGTGCGCCTCGCGTAGAGCGCTGTAGGCATTACTTAGAGGTCCTTTGTAGCATCCTTCGGTCCCTAGGTGTAACCCCTTTGATTCCTTTTGCAGTACCTCCGTTCATATTCGCTTTCTTCTATCTTGCTTTCCTTAAATCTCTCCTGACAACTGTTTTATGAAAACTGCTAAAGGGTTTTCGTCTGTTGAACCTTAGGAACCTTTTTCCTATGTTTCCCTTTGAGCCGTAAATGACCTCATCTTGAATATTTACCCTGACTTTCCTTATCATAAAACTGCAAGCGACATACAAAAAAAAAAATCCTCTACAACACACGACAGGGAAATATGCTTCCAAACTCCATGTTTTTTTTAAGATTTGTGCAGTGATTTCCTAGTCCAAAAACTCACGACGCGGATCGTTCTGCCTTGTACGGACTGTCAGTCATGAGGGATCGTTTCCATGAAAGCGTCAGCAATAAAAAATGTGAGTAAATGGATCCGTAGAGGCAGCCGAAAGGGCGTTTGATATTCCGAGTGAAAATATCATCGGGGATTTCGATCAGCTAAATGGCAACGGAGTTCGTTTTCAAGGGAGGTAAAAGAATCTCTCTCTCTCTCTCTCTCTCTCTCTCTCTCTCTCTCTCTCTCTCTCTCTCTCTCTCCTCATAAATGACTTAGTTTATTGGTGTGCAGTTAGTGAAACTGAAGTCTGTACTCAGCATAGCGAGTGTTAATTTAGCGTACGTTATCTTGTAATTTAAAATAAAACTCTCTCTCTCTCTCTCTCTCTCTCTCTCTCTCGCTCTCTCTCTCTCTCTCTCTCTCACGCACACACACAATATGAAGGAAGGAGTACAATTGGATTTTTAACTTAGCAGTGAGATTCATATGATTCCTTTTTTTAAGGGTATGAAATTCTCTCTCTCTCTCTCTCTCTCTCTCTCTCTCTCTCTCTCTGTGTAACCAATGCTACACCTCATGACCTGCATTTCGAGGAATAGGAAACACGAAATGCCAGGAGGAGGAGGAGAAGGAGGTGGAGGAGGAGGATAAGAATATGGATAAGGAGGAGGAGGAGAAGGAGAGGGAGAAGGAGAAGGAGGAGGAGGAGGAGTAATTGAGTTGAAAAAACACGAGAATTGGGCCAAATCTGACGCGTGAAATAATCGCTTTCGAATGAAAATGAGAGAGAGAGAGAGATAGATATTCCTTTGAAATTGAGTGAAAAACACGGGGCTCTCGTGACGCGTGGACGGGAAAATTCGACATTGTTATTTTGCAGTTGTTGTTACTGAGTCTTGCCTGACATTCACTCTCCTCTGGTTTCCTGACTCCCACAGACATTTCTTGCTTTTACGGAGTTCGTGAGGAATTCGACGATTTGGACGGACTTCCCCCTCAATTTTATCTTTTAGTTTGTTGTATTTCTCAGCTCCTTCCTCCCCTCCCCCCTCCCTCAGCCTTCTAAAGATATTGCGTGGTTGTCACGCCACTGTTGACCCCAAAACAAACTTCGAAACAAACGAAACAAACACATGGAATGTGAAAAACACAAACTAGGTATCTCCAGGTCGAATTGGGCCTGTTTAGCAAAATATAGTTTTGAAAGAATCAGGATTATACCGATATATCTTAATGCGATTTTAAGGGATTCTTTGATCAGTTATTTATTGATGGCGGTGAGACAAATCACAAGGCTAGTGGTTGCGTGTGGGTTGGAGGGGGCGGGGGGGATAAAAGACAAGAGTAGAGAGGAGGGAGCATATTGGTGAGGGGTGTAGGCACTACATCCATGTCTTGAAAACCCAATTTTGGTTTTGTTGGGCCAAATAGTTTATTATGTAGGGGTAAATTATTCATCTGTGGTACGCATTTTGCTCTCTCTCTCTCTCTCTCTCTCTCTCTCTCTCTCTCTCTCTCTTCTCATATATATACATATATATATATATATATATATATATATATATATATATATATATATATATATATACTATATATATATATATATATATATATATATATATATATATATATATATATATTATATACAAGAGAGAGAGAGAGAGAGAAGAGAGAGAGATTGAAAGGGTATCTATCATTTACGAGGGGAAAGGAACGGATGGTAGAAGCACCGTAGAAGATATAATCTATTATTAAAAAGAGACCATTAGCAAAATCCACCTGGCGAAGAAGCCCTTCGTGTATTGCGATGAGTGACGACCATCTCTGGCTCTCGCTTTTTTCCTGGCCCCCCTCCCCCACCCCGCCCCCTCCTCCTACCGGTTTTTTGCTCACTCAACCCTCTCTACTTTTCGTGTAACCTGTTAAGTACCAGTTGGTCTGTTCATTGCTCTGGTTACAACCCAGGAATTCTTGGTGAAGGAAAAGGACTTGATATTTCATAGGGTAGGTCTGGGTATCTTCTGAAGGAGTTTGTAAGCTCATTTGTTAACCAGTGTTGTATTTATCTTTCTGCTTGCTTTCGTCAGTGCCAATTTGCATTGTTAACTCAATTAAGTTAAATTTTTATGAAGGTTTGCCTTCGTTATCCCGTTAGCCATATTTTTTTCTGAGTGTACATCAGCTGAATCATTAATTTACTCATTTTTTCTGGTCTAACAAAGTTGCTTGTTTATCTTTAAAGCATTTTCTGCCCGTAATTAATTCACGCGCAAGATTTATTTGCATTACTATGAAGACTTTTCTGAATTCTTCATTAGACTGTCTGAAAGAGAAGGTTTTGCTTTCCTCTGTTCAAGCAGAAAAACTCATACACAACCACAGCACAAACATTAAGTGTGTGTTTGTTCCGTTTGTTGCGAGGTCGACAATGGTGTGCTACCACGAAATGTCTTTTGAAGAGGGGGGGGGGGGGGGCGATAGGTGGGGCGGAAGGAGCCTATAAATAAAAATAAAATAGAATAAAATCAGTATAATGCATTTCGAGTTTTAAATCAAGAATATAACTGTTGAACCTTCTGACATTATATATTGATGCATATATATATATATATATATATATATATATATATATATATATATATATATATATATATATATATATATATATATATATATCTATATATATATATATATATATATATATATATATATATTTGTGTGTGTGTGTGTGTGTGAGAGAGAGAGAGAGAGAGAGAGAGAGAGAGAGAGAGAGAGAATTTTTCCCCCATGAAAAGAACTATATCCGTACTCTGTCATTCACATTGAAATATCTATCATTCATGGACTATTTGTGTGTGTGTGTGAGAGAGAGAGAGAGAGAGAGAGAGAGAGAGAGAGAATTTTTCCCTCATGAAAAGAACTATATCCGTCTGCCTGCCAAGTTGAAATTCAACCATATTCTTTCATTCACATTGAAATATCTATCATTCTTAGACTGTTTGGGTGTATAAGAGAGAGAGAGAGAGAGAGAGAGAGAGAGAGAGAGAGAGAGAGAGATTCTTTTACCTCCCTTGGAAACGAACTCCGTTGCCATGTAGCTGATCGAAATCCCCGATGATATTTTCACTCGGAATATTAAACGCCCTTTCGGCTGGTTCCACGGATCCATTTACTCACAGTTTTTTTATTGCTGACGCCTTCATGGAAACGATCCCTCATGACTGAAAGTCCGTACGAGGCAGAACGATCTGCGTCGTGAGTTTTTGGACGAGGAAATCACTGCAAGACTATTGCAAAAGTCACGATTGAGTTTGGAAGTATATTTCTCTGTAATGCGTTGTAGAGGATTTTTTTTTCTTATAATTATATATATATCGCTTGCAGTTTTATGATAAGAGAGGGTCTAGTTTTATAGTCATTTTTTTTTTCAAGGGATCTCTCGAGAGAAAACTGGGATAAATGGCATATGTTTTTTTCTGTATTGATTCGTTTTTTTGTAATCATTATACGGCCAAAAAATGCATAGTTGGTATTGAAAAGGTATGTGTTTTATTTTAAATGTGGATTTTAAATCAAATGCAAAGAAAGAATGTATATATAATATATATAATATATATATATATATATATATATATATATATATATATATATATAAATATATACATAGATATATATATATATGTAGAATAATAGTGCCAAGACTAGGAAGAACATTCTTTAATATTACGAGCTTTCGAGGTTTAAAACCTCATCTTCAGGCTGAAAAAATGACAAGGATGAGAAATCACTAAAAATTACATTAAAATTAATTGTCTGATTAAAGCTTCAGTAAAAACATAAAATAAACGAACATCACATACAAACTAAAAAATTAAAATTACGAAAAAACTAAAACAAAGCGCAAATCATACAAAAACAGAGATAAAAATAAAAATAATATGAAAGGTAAACAAACTACACTCAAAAATAAAATAGCTAACGACCCACTTGTGTACCTACTATGAAACTATATGATAGCTAGTTGAATACCGGACGAGTTGTTGTTCAATTCCGGTTTCATTTTCTTAATAAACAGCGACTCTGAAATTAAAAGGTCCAGTCTATTTGAGCAAAAAGACAGTACTCTAAAATCCAGGTGAGTGAAAGGATGGTCCTGTGCTAAACTGTGATCCCTTATGGCAGAAAATGGTGGTTTAGAAAGAGGAAACCTAGTTCTAACGGAAAGACCTCTGTGTTCCAAAATTCTTGTGTCTAAGCCAGCGGGAACTGGATCCCACGTATCGCAGACCACACTGCGAACAGGTAAACAAGTAAACGACACTCGAATTAAGGTCCACAGGAAGAGCAGGCTTCTCCCTCAAAAGTGATCCTACAGTAAAAGGGTTAGTAAAAACAAATCTGAAACTAACTTGAGGAAAACTGATGCTTAAGTATTTCTTGTAACTTTTTTTTCGTACCAAAGTAGCTACTATGACCAAGGAAAGGCAATTTAATATACTTTACATCTTTACTAGCAGGTACTGTACACCGTCTGGGACAAAATTTCTCAATGTAGAAAATTTTTCAGAACTTTGTAAAAGACAAATACGGGATAAGAATTTCGGAAAAATAATTCTGGAGGAAGACCATGTCTTGATGAAATAAATTAAAATCACAACAGACATTGTAAGCTCTATTTATCATAGTACGTATTGAATTAAGTTTAAACAACTTTGGTGAAAAACTAAGATAATTCAATCCCAAGCCAGTAAAAGTACTTTTCCTATAAACGGAAGTCTGAAATTTACCTCTATTTCTGTGTACCTGAACATCTAAAAATGACAACATATTAACCTGTTCTGTCTCACAAGTAAAAGAAATATTAGGATGACGAGAATTAAAATATTCTAAAAATAAATCCACGTGTGAACGTTCCCTAAACACAAGGAAAGTGTCATCCACGTACCTACGATAATACAAGGGTTTGAAAGCAACAGGGCATTCAGACATCCAAATCTTTTCACAATAACCCATGAAACAATCTGCATATACAGGTCCAAGGGAATTTCCCATCGCAACACCATCTATTTGATTATATAATTTACCATCAAAAGTAAAAATGCCATCAGTTGTAGCCAATTGTAATAACTTTCGCAAATCTATTTTACTAAGTCCAAAAGTTGTTATGTGGTTTTCACATATATTATTAAGAATAATGTCAGTTGTTTCTTTTAATGGGATATTTGTGAAAAGAGAGGTTACATCAAAACTAGCCATTACAACATCTTGGTTAAAATCGAAAGAACACAATTCTTTGACAAACTTGGAAGAATTTGGGACATTAAACTCACTAAAAGTTAGAGGTTTTAAAACAGGAACTAGAAACTTTGATAAGTAATAGCTAAAAGTGCCAATTGAAGATATAATGGGTCTCAACGGGTTTCCTATTTTATGCACCTTAGGTAGACCATACATATAACCGGGCTTTGACCCTGAAGCATATAAATTACTATATGCAACTTCCCCAATCTTATCTCTCAAACTTCTTAACATCCTATTTAATTTATCTTCTAATTTCAAAATGTGACCCGCAATATCTACATTCAACATCCTAAATTTTGTATTATCAGAGAGTATTTCATTCATTTTCATCAGGCTAAATGCGCTGACCAGGATCCCTCACTATTTCAAATTTTAGCAAAGAATGAAGTACAAACATTGTACTTATCACTACTGCATTAATATTGAATGCAGTAGTGATAACTTGTCTTATTAGTAATCGCTCAGTTCCTAATAGTTCGTCATTCATTGCTTTATACGTAACCAGCAACATAATGCTAAAAACACACAATAAGTTGCCGATGGTAATAAAGAGAAGGATCCTAATTATTACAAAAAGAAATAGAAACAGTAGCCCGTTCAGAATCAAACAAGCAAGCTCGGTGACTGTGTCACCTAGTCAAGCGGTCAAGGTCAGTCAAAAAACTGCCGAAGTGTTCAAAGCATAGCAAATTCCACACAATAAGCGACTCTAGCAGAGTGGGGAAAAGCGATGTTGGTTTATACATGCCAATATCTTTTTGAATTAAAAAGGATTTTTCCTATGAAACACACGACCGTATAAAGTAATCAGAGCAGGTTTTCGTTTTTTTTTTAATACGTAAGTTATTATAAGTAGTGGTGGATAAAGCCCGACTGTACGCGCCGTAAAAATTAGAATATCTTGTTTATTCCTTTAGTACACGTAATATCCTGTATTTACGGACTCACCGTCTGTTGTTCGAACTTCCCTAATGAGAAGTCCGGATAAGCGAGCGCTTACAGATACCTCTATAGTTATAAAAAACATTGATCTGTATCTAGTGTAATTGTAAGATTCATCTAGGGGTATACAAAATATTATCTTACATCCTGCAAAATAAGGCGTGTTTATCAAATGAAAATCCTATAAACCTTCAAACATATCAAAATCAGTTTGAACAAAAAAGAGACAATTAATCAAATAATAACTTATATAAAGGAACAATACATTTGTCTCATAAATCGTAACATTGTTCAAATGACCCAACAGAATTCTCCCACGACCGCAGTCGTAGTTTGCACGCAAAATCTCGAGAAGCATGCACCCTCGAATGTCTTAGTGCGTGTAAAAAGACTTTGCTGGGAAATGAAATTTTAATCCTTCCCGACACTCTGAAATATAACGATTTCCGCGAACAAAGCCCTAAAAGTATACATATCGTGGATACGGAAGTTATAAATATCGCATTTTTTATTGTTGCTAATTTTTAATCACGCCCAACCGGTCGTGGATGAATCTCTCTGATAATCTATCTAAAGTAATATCCGTAAAGTCATTCAAGCAGAGGTGATTCAGCAGAATTTTTTTTTTATTTTCTACCTGAATACCAGGAAGTTTCTCCACTGGCGAGTGATCTCTGGAAAAAAACGGATGTAATTTAACACAAAACACGGTCTAAGGACAAACATAAAGCTATTTACGTACCTTCGTATAGATTCTCAATGAAATTTCAAAATAGAGATAAATGACGAAGTTGAAAAAAGTTAGTAATAGGAGTCATTAGGAAATCAAATAAGCCCATATAATTTTTCCCTCAAATGTCATGCCATAAAAGATCGGACTTGGCGTATCTGCGTAGATTCTGTCGCTTAAACAAGGAAACGACTCCCGATAGTTTCCAGTGCGATGTACCGACGACATCTTATCTCTGTTAGGTTAGAATAAATTTTTCACCAACTTGGACTTACTTGAAAGCTTTTACCAGATACCATTACCTAAGTGATTGTACCTCATACACCGTTTTCAGCACATCAGGGACATTATCAATTTTTACGTATGCCTCCGGCTTACGTTGCACCCCAATTACAATATAGTGTTTGGAGACTTTTAGGGGATACCCTACATGCTTATATGGTTGGTCTTATAATCTTTTCTAATACCTTAGAAGTACATTCACATAAAGTAGAGCTAGTGCTACAGAGACAAAGACAAATAATCTCAGAGTAAAATATCTAAATGTGAGTTTTTTAAAACCGAACATGTTTATCCAGGTTTTATGTGTCTGGTCAAGGTCTTAAAAGTAGTCCATGGTAAGGTGTCGGCTATTCATAACTTTCCGGTACTTATTAACGTAAAAGGGGGATACAGCACTTTTGCGCTGTAGTGGGTATTACAATCGTATGTAAATATGTAACTCTTCAATCATGACAGCTCCTTTAACAGATCTTACGAAGAAGAGCGTAGATTTATTATGGTCTGAAAAGCATCAACAGGCGTTCGATATCTTAAAAGCGGAAAATGCAGCTTACCTAACTTAAAAATCCCTGATTTAAATAAGGAATTTTTTTTTATTGCAACAGACGCCTCAGACCAAGGGGTAAGAGGGATACTACTTCAGCAATATGATAAACAGTTCTTTCCTATAGCTTTTTATTCATGTAAACTAAAGCCCTCTGAAAGTAAATATACAGTAATAGGCAAGGAAGGGCTAGGTATCTTTAACTCATTAGTACATTTTAAGTTCATAATCTATGGCTATCCTGATAAAGTCCTTACTGAACATGAGTCCTTTACCGAGTTTTTCAAAGGCTTTAATCACAGTCCAAAAGGAACTCGGTGACAAATGATCACTCAGGTCTTTGGAGCCAAGATAAGATATCTACCTGGGAAAGCAATTATCATAGCTGACGCATTATCCCGCAATCCCGCACCATACTGCAAAGAACCATTAATTAGACTAAAAAATATAGAAACATCCGTGCCTATTGTTAAAACCGTATCTAAACAAGAAAATTTCTTAACCCAAGAGATCGCGACCATTGAATATCTGGGTTGGAGCGCAGAACTGTTACAAACTGAACAAAGCAAGTGTCAACAGTGATAAGCAAAACAATAAACACCAAACAATAAACACTTCGAACGGAAACAAGGTCAGCAGGTAAGCAAAAACAATAAACCCTTCGAGCAGAAACCCTAAAGCAAAAGTATATTTAAAGTATGTGTATCAGAATAATGTAATCAAATGTAATATTATATGTAGGTCCGTGACGAGGAAAACCCGAAGAACACAGCAGATGACTAACGACCAGGTAGTAGTAATAATCTCTTTCATACCAATCGTCATAAACTGGTTGCATTCCGTCATCCAGGTTTCCCTACTATGTCACAGAAAGCCAAATCACTGTTTTACTGGCCTACAATGCTTACAGATATAAAAAGCACATAACTGATTGTAACATGTGTCATGAAAACAAGGGACACACTAAGACACCTGTCAGTTAAGGGCCTATCCTGTGCCAAATCAATCCTTGAAAGAATATACGTAGAATTATTAACAGAATTACGAGTCTGACAGAGGGAATAAACACTTCTTAGTGTTAATAGTTCCTTGACACGTTATATGGAATTAATAGCACCAAAAAACAAACACCGCAATTGAGTGCGTTAAGAATATTTATGAGTGCTAAATCAGTAAACATGGAATTCAACACATAATAATCTGTGACTCGGGTGGTGTAAATCAATGATAATCTCCATAACGCGTTGTGTGAATTCCTTTCCATCTTAAGGAAAACCAATAATATATTTTATCACCTCCCAGAGTCATCGGTTTGGTAGAATAACGGATAATTAAAAATAGGAAGTGTCAATGTCTTACGAGTTACAACTCTTGATATTGGATCCGAACTGGATTATAGCGGTTCTCGCGGTTTTAAATACCTTTATCATTTATATCTTGTATCTATAGAATTGATGCCGCAAGTAGCCTTATACGGTACGCCGCTAGAACACTTTTCCACATATTCAAGCCAACCATTAATTTATCAAATATATATATAAAAAAATGTATATAAATAAATAAATATAAAAGAAAAAAATTAAATAAATATGGATACAAGTGGAGTCATAATATACACTCTGTAAGAAGTCGGAAGGGTTACAATTATAAATAAAAAAGGGAATCACGATAATATCAATAAGCAAAACGTAACCATTAAATATCCAAATATATATGCGTAAAGATTTGAACTCTAACTTAACGCTTTAGTAAGGACAAATAAGCTAAAAGTTCAAACACATATCAAAAACCTACTGACATATTGTCTGTCCCGGTGATTTATATTCGTAGTCAATGAAAAAAAAAAAAAAAAAAAAAAAAAAAAAAAATAATAATAATAAATAAATAAATAAATAAAATAAAATAAAAGAGATTTTAAAGTCAGGAAGTCTAGAAGTGAAAATCTTATCTATGGAATAATCCTATATGAATCTTATACAGGGCTAATAATATATATAGAATTTGTATGGAAACCTTTTTCATTAGTTGAATAAGGAATATTTAATTTAACATAATTCCAACATGAAACTAATATATTGTTAAATTTTGGTACTGTTTTTTTTTCAGACATTCTTCTCATGTGGGTCGAGTATTAAAAAACAAAAAATTTATCCTAAAGTCGTATCTCTTACAGCAAGTAACGTAACTCTTAGCTGGCTGAGAGCAATCTCCTGCCAAGTGACGACGTCATCATTGCCGTATCAGCATTTGTTCCTTTTAACCTCAATAATCTGCTTACACAGGCTTCATCTCGCGATTGCAAAGCAGATTGACTGGAGAAAGGAATGCTTAGCCCGAACTTCTCATGGGCAAGGCAGACGTTAGGTACAAGTGTCTATCGGTGTGCGCAATGCAACTTTAGCTAAGGAGTTGCAATCATTTTAAAATTAATAAACAAAATAAGGAAATAGAATTTCTATAACATCAAAATGAATTAATTTTTTCTGAACCTCATAGACATTTAGAAGTATCAAGATATATGTGTGAAATATTTACTTGCAACATTAGCCTATTACAATTCAAGTAAAAACATTCATTGCGAAAATGTCAACATCTTTTGAAAAACCAAAGTTACTTAGAAATTAGTTACATAGTGGGTTTTTTTCGTTGCATCTCCTACCTATTAATAAAGTTTTTTAAATTAACCTCAGAGGATGCGCGCGAGAAAATTGAATATGAAACTTTTGTTAGGGCACATAGGATCAGATTTTATCACAACTTAATTTCAGTTAGCATAGAGAAATACAGAATCATGATTAATCTTCTCTTTGACTCTTATGTTGACTGGCAATCTTACAAATAGCTCCGTTTTCCACTTTTGTCTAGTAACTTACTACCAGTAATATCGAATTTTCTTTGAGATTCGTAATGATATCTATTTATTTTTTATAATTATGGATATTTTTACAAGTCATCAGAGACCTGGATAGGTTCACTCATTATTAATGCCATGGATAAAAAAGTTTGTACAGCGGACTCTTTTGAATTCCAAAATATCAGCGAATTCATGTGGGTTAAGTCTGGTCTAAAAAGCTCTCTTCCCTCCCCTGTATTTGGATGTCGTCTGAATTTACTTTGCCCTTGTGACAAGTATAATTTCACTTGCAGGCTGATTAATGGAACCTGGTTACAGTATCCTGCAGTACGAGAGTTTCACATAGCAACTTCAAAAAAATCGTTCGTCGCTGCGGATGACTACAGTCAAGTAACAACCGCCTACAATGTGAAAGGAATTTCATGGACTTCTTCGACTGACACCGTATCTCGTCGTTAATCTCGTTTTAATGCGGAATGCTCCGGCTACTGTCGGAAATCGACTACAAAAAGGGACATACTTCCGACAATTACGACCCGAAGGATATTCGACTCTACTTTGCTGGCGAAGGACTCGTGCTGGGATGATCTATTCATCGCGAACGTAATCGTGTAGCTTAGGATGCAGAGAATAAGTATGAGCGCAAAATGGAACGTTGGACCCGCCCAGGCAAATTTTCCCCTTGTTTTAACCATTGAAAAAGGCCGTTTCATTGGCTATAGGTGGTTGTCTGGAACTGTGTAATGGACGAAAAGTTGTTCGAACGCTAGTTAAAAGTGAAGTAGTATAACCTCGGTCATGTATCCTATATATATAAAGTATCATGTATCCTATATATAAATGATCATAAATAACAGAATCGAAATATATTTTTTGCGTGTACGCACTAGGAATCCTATATATATAAATGATCATAAATAACAGAATCGAAATATATTTTTTGCGTGTACGCACTAGGAATCTATATATAAATGATCATAAATAACAGAATCGAAATATATTTTTTGCGTGTACGCACTAGGAATCTATATATAAATGATCATAAATAACGGAATCGAAATATATCTTTGCGTGTACGCAATAGGAATCTATTTAAAGTGCACATATATTAATCATAATTATATGAATCCATATACATATGTATAAACAAATCAGGTACCCTATAATCAATCTGTTACATTTTATCTTACCAATATCTGCAGTTATATATGAGTTAGTATATTGATTAATCATGTTAATCTTCATTCTATGCAATTATCAGAGTACAATTGTTAAAAGTATTTTCTGTAGCATAAGTATCTTAATGAGATGAAGTGAAAAACTGTATCCATTATATATCCCGTGATCACTATTATTTACAATATCATTGTTTTATATTTTATTACTTGAATCAATTCATGTACACCATGAATTTTTATTTACTAATATATATATATATTCACATAGTGTCTGTATCACACTCCTATAAGTCAAATGCAAGTCAAGTTTGAGTAATATTCAGTAGTTGGTTTTGGTAGCTGACCGAGCTGATGTAAGTGTTTACATAATAAAAATATGGAATGTTAGTCCATATATATAAAAGTCTAAAACTAAAGAGGTCAACCAGATTGCTTGCAGGAATGTGATCGACTCAGAGACCGCTAAAAATGACGTATATACAATAAGTATGTAGGCTAAGATAACATGCCGTCACCTGTAGTCATTCAATTGTTTATAAACATTAGTCCAAGCTCCCTGCTTGAGACAACTACCCCGACCTATAATTCAAACGGCCTACGTGATCTCTAGCGTGTCTCATTTTGATTGTGTGTTCGTATGAAACTATGTCATCTGATAGTATGTTCATATGTTCGAACTACTATCTGCTTCCTTCATAACTTGTAACAGAGATGTAGAACGGCAGAACGGAGTTAGCTATCGTCATTAGAAGACCTGTATCTCTTTACCTAAGCTTTATCATGTAGAGGAATAGGATTAGCCATCATCATTGGGAGAACAGAGTTAGCTATCGTCATTAGAAGACCTGTACCTCTTTACCTAAGCTTTATCATGTAGAGGAATAGGATTAGCCATCATCATTGGCAGAAGCGATCAAGCTATCGTTATTAGAAGACTTGTACAATCATATCTGATCTTCACCATGTAAAACTTCAGAAGAATATAATATACTTAGTGTTTTCTACAAGAACCTCCTCACCATGAGTTTAACACATCGTCGTAATAACCAACAAGATAATACCGACTTCGTAAATGATCTACAAACCCCCAGACACTCCATTGAAGATGGAAGTGCAATACCAACCGACTTAGCGTAAGACTATCGCTAGTCTAACATTACCTCATAGAGGGCGCCTTATCATACAAGGCACAAGCCCTATATATATACATATATATATATATATATATATATATATATATATATATATATATATATATATATATATATATATATATATATATGACATATGAATAATTATCTATATATATTATATACATGTATATTATCTCTTTGTTTGGTTTTACGCATACATAATTCAAAATCATCTACAGTAATACATAGTACCTATCATTGAGTGTGTATGTGTATACTCGCATACAACGTGTATTTCTCGGTTCTGATTTTACTCTCATGCATCATTAAATACCTACGAATAAATCTGAAAAATAAATTAAAAAGGAAAAATAATTTTAAGCGCAATAAACTCTTTAGGTAACGACAGACGAAGTGAGCCACTTAAACCTAACCTTTCCATCGGTCCAGACTCCAGAGATAAAAAAAATAAATCAATAAATAAATAAAATTAAATTAAATTAAAAGAAAAAAACTTCAAGTCGATTGTAATACAAATGGCTTTAAAAATTATAAGCCGCTAAAAAAAATAGCTTTAAAACAATACAAATCGCTCGCTTAAAGATATATCGCTTTAAAAACATTATAATTCGCTTCGCTTAAAAATAAATTATAAGTCGCTTAAAAATGAAACGCTTTAAAAACATCATAAATCGCTTTAAAAAAATTACAAAACACTTTAAAATAAATCGCTTTAAAAACATTTAAATCACTTACAAATTATAAATTGCTTGAAAATAAATAGCTTCAAAAACATTATAAATCGCTTTAAAAAAATTTAATTTCTTTAAAAAGTTATAACTCGCTTAACAAAATTATAAATCGTTAAAAAAAATCTTATAAAAAGCCTTAAAGTATAGCTGAAGATTTTCTCCTCTTATCAAATCGCTATTACGGATCCGAGATTTCTTTTTTTTTTTTATTTTAAGGGGAAGAAATTTAGGTCTTAGGAATTGGCGGCGGCAGCTTAAGTTGGAGTGGGAATGGGAATTACCTCGTCAACTTGAAGGACCTCGAGGAGGGAAGTCTGAGGCCGAAGTTGGAGTCCTTCTGATTAAGTTGACGAGGCGAGAATTTCCTCCGACCTCTTACGAATTCCAACGACTGACTGACTGACCCCAGGAGGAGGAGGGGGAGGAGGAGGTGGGGAGAGGGAGGAGGAGGAGAAGATGGGGGAAGAGGAGGAGGAGGAGATGGTGGAGGAGGAGGAGGAGGAGAGAGGAGGTGGGGAGAGGGGGAGGAGGAGAAGGAAGGGGGAAGAGGGGGAGGAGGGGGGACGGAGTGGGGGAGGAGGGGGAGGAGCGGGAAAGATAAGGGGGAGGAGGAGGAGAGGGAGGGGGAGGAGGAGAGGAAAAGATAGGGGAGGAGGGAGGAGGAGGAGATGGAGGAGGTGGGGGGAGGGAGGGGGAGGAGGATAGGGGAAGGAGGTGGAGGAGAGTGAGGTTGGGGAGGAGGAAGGAAGGAAGAAGGGGAGGAGAGGAGAAGGGGGGGAGGTGGGGGGAGGAGGAAGGAGGGGAAGGGGGAGGAGGTGGGGGAGGAGGAGGAGGAGAAGATGGGGGAGGAGGAGAAGGAAGTGGGGGAGGAGGAGAAGGAAGTGGGGGAGGAGGAGGAGGAGAAGATGGGGGAGAAGAGGAGGAGGTGGGTGAGGAGGACGAAGACGAGAAGGAGAGGGGGATGACGAGGTGATGGGTGAAGAGGATGAGGTCGAGGAAATGGGGAGGAAAAGGAGGGGAGTGGCAGGAGGAGGAGGAGGAGGAGGGTCTATGTCAAGACAAAAAATACATTGTCAATTTAATTAATTTTTTACTAATAACATAACTCCCTCGATCAGATATAGTCTAGACACCACATTAATACTATATTCAAGTTCTCAGGATAGCAATGTGATATCAGTTTAATAGAAAAATGTCCTCTTATTGTATTTATTGAAAACGTTTTTGCAAAAACAGAAGCCAAAACTGGAATCTAACTAACCTGACAATTATATAATTACATTTTCATTATTGCACCTTGGAACCCTACCAGTCAAAACTACGGTCGAGCTAGACGTAGCTTAGCAAACTCCTTGCGTCTAATTGAATCGCCACTCCGTTTACTTTCCTGGGAAAGATTAAGCAAATTCTATAGCGGGATATTGTCAGGAAGCCCTCGGAGAATATTCCACTGGCTATTATCTTCGACGTAAAAGATACAACACACTGAGGAGTAGAACCTTGAACTCGTTTCTTGAGACGTCGAGAGGAGATTTCAAGTTTCTTCGGAAGATTCTTTTGATGATTCGGTTCCGGGAAACGTTGCAATAATCGTGCAAGCGTTGCACAGAGAGAGATCCTTTGAGGTTATTGAACTGGACGGTGGTTCGATCCCATGGGGGTACGAAATTATTATCGACTAAAAAATTCCCCCTCGGTACATATATGAAAATATATCAATTCCGAGGTAGAGCGAATTAGATATTAAAGGACATTTGTAGCTCGAATGATTTATATGAATCACGGTGATGTGATAAATATTCCATATATATATAGATATCATATATATATAGATATATATAGATATATATAGTATATTATATATATATAATATAGATAATAAGATATAGATACATATGTATACATATGTATATATATATATATATATATATATATATATATATATATATATATTATATATAGAGAGAGAGAGAGAGAGAGAGAGAGAGAGAGAGAGAGAGAGAGAGAGTGGAGTAAAGTAATATGACCCGGAACATTAAACAAAGAAGTGGAAAAATCTTTAGCAAAGCAGAATAGCAGCAAAGCACAACGACAGACTAAAGGGTGAAACTCGATACTCCTTTGTAGAGAGAGAGAGAGAGAGAGAGAGAGAGAGAGAGAGAGAGAGAGAGAGAGAGAGCTTTTAAATAAACGCCCTGCAAATCATATCAAAGGCAACACGAAAACTTGAATAAACACAAACATAAAACAGATTCATAAATACTGAGAACTAACAATACACTGAATCAGAAGGAGAAATCAGATATCTGCTATTGAAGAAGGGCTACGGCAACAAATCTCCAATAATACGAGTGGAAGCGGAATTCATGTTAACAAATTTATTCAATGAATAAAACAGGAAAAATAAAAAAAAAATAGGAACAATAGATCATAAGAGAATTAAAATGAAAATTAGTACTAAGAGAAAAAGTATTTAAACGCAAAACTAGGAATTATATGAAAAACAAATTGAATGATGTTGACCAATTTATTTCAATGTTCAATAATTAAAGATAGAAAAATAAAAGAAAAAGATGAAATAGGATAAACAGATCATTTAAAACAGTGAAATAAAAATTAGGCCTAGGAGGAAAAAATAGTTAAATACAAAACTAGGAATTATATGAAAAACAGAATGTTAATTTTATTCAGTGAATAAAAAATAGAGAAAGTTAAAAAATAAAATAGGCAAAACAGATAATTTAAATCAGTGAAATAAAAATGAGGACTAAGAGTAAAACTATTTAAATATAAAACTTGGAATCAATGAAAAGTAGAATGGATGTTAAAACATTTAGTTAATGAATAAAAGAGTAAAATGATAAAAACATAAAAGTTACGAAAAAAAGATAATTTAAAAAAACAATGAAATAAAGATTAGAAATGA
>NC_087207.1:22155608-22168108 GCF_015104395.2 Macrobrachium nipponense | reverse complement strand
TATGTTGTTCTATTCTTTTTTCCAGTGCTTTCCCCGTTTGACCAATGTAAAAGTTGTCACAAGACTTACACGGGATTTTATTTACTCATCCATTAGCATTGTCGGGGGAGTTCTTAATAAGTACCTGTTTCATTGTTTTATTGTTTTTAAAAACTAAATTAACACCAAAATTCTTCAGGAGATGTGGGATATCTTTCATATTACTATTATAAGGTAGTACAAGCAAATTTTTGTTGTTGTAAGGTTCTTTTTGATTTTGATACATGGTCTTTTTTGCCGCTTTCAATGCATTGTTTAGTATATTATCTGGATATTTCAGTTTCTTGCCTGTATTCCGAATTTTATCTATCTCCTCATCTATATATTCTGGGCTACATACCCGTAGTGCTCCTAAAAACATGGATGCAAACACTGATCTTTTAACCTTATTGTTTTGTCCAGAATAGGGTTGTACATAGGAAGAAATATTAGCAGGTTTTCTGTAAACACTATACTTAAACCCACTACTATATTTCCGTATGAGGACATCCAAAAAGGGTAGGTATTCATCTTTTTCTATTTCCATAGTAAATTTAATTGATGGTACTAATTGATTTAACCTGGCAAAAAAGTCATTTACATCTTCGTTCCCTGGCCATACACAAATTATGTCGTCAACATATCTAAACCAAGGTACATTGCGTGGAATTATATTATTTAAATTTCTTTTCAAAAAATTTCCATATATATTACTTAGCACTGGGGACAGAGGGTTTCCCATTGCTATACCAAAATTTTGTGAGTAGAATTTTCCATTGTATTCAAATTTACAGCCTTTAACACATAATTCTATCAGTTCAATTAAGGTGCTTTTAGAAAATGGAATATCCAGTTGTTTGTTTTCTATTAATTCCGATAGAAACTCCAATAAATCATCAATAGGCACTTTTGTGAATAGAGATACTACATCAAAGCTCACAAGTTTCGATTCACTAATAACTTTTACACTATTTAGTTTATCTATCAAGTTCCCACCAATTATTCTTAATATTGGCATTAGAGATGTTACCTACCAATGGATTAAGGATATCCACTAAATATTTTGCTAATTTATAAGATGCGGAACCCACTGAGCTGATAATTGGTCTGGCAGGGAAGTTGCTTATGGGTTGTTTTTATCGTACCATACAGATTTTACGGTAGCAATGGGAGAGGTCAACACACACCTTCTTTATAAGGGCTTTCGTTTGCCCTTTTAACAGGAAATTTTTCACCTTTTTTACTTTGTTTTTTGAATTGAAACCACTATTCACACTAAAATTTAAAAACTTACTATGGCACCTGAATTTATCTGCTTTTGTCCATGTGTATATCTTTATCCTTTTTTCAGTTCATTGATGGCATTCATAAATCTTTTGGGTACGTTTGTGGTGTCTGACTTTTTCATGCTTCCATAAATCACTCCCTTAATTATGTTGACCTCTTCACTAGTTAAATCACTATATTTTTCTAAGTTGCACAATCCTTTAGCAATTTCTACACTATTTATACTTCCAGTTGATAGAGCAAACTTTAAACCATAGCCTAAAGCACTGGTTACATTACTATCCAGATGCTTGTTTGATAAATTGACGACACATTCATGATGGCGTTGGTATAGTCCAGGGGCTTCTTTTCGATCAGGAGTTTTATTTTGTTGTTATGTTACGTTTAAGCTTCTGATACACTTTCTTCCTCATATTCAAATAACAATATTCCTGCAGAGAATCTTTCCAATCCGACGGTATTGAAGCTTCAAAATTACGTCTTTTTCTCGATAAATCTTCAAAATTCTTTTTAGTTTCCAATGTCTTAATACTGATATGTTTGTCCAAAATAGCTCGTTGTATTTCACCGAACGGTTGGTCTTCTAATTTTGACAAGGACTTGGTTATCATTGATCTTGGTATCACTTGTTCATCACGACATTTCAACGTAGAAAACCGCAGGTGTTCCTTGTTTGTATGAGCTTGAGTGAGGGGTGTCTGCGAAGTCAGTGACTACATATTCCAAGATGGGGAAAAGAACACAGAAAGATCGGAAGGAGCTCGTGGTATCCATTGATGATTATAATAACTTTAGCACGTGATTCATTTATCACTTGCTAAAGTGATTATAATCATATATATATATATATATATATATATATATATATATATATATATATATATATATATATATATATATATATATATATATATATATATATATATATATATATATATATATATATATATATATATATATATATATATATATATATATATATATATATATATATATATATATATATATATATATATATATATACTAATATATATATATATATATATATATATATATATATATATATATATATTATATATATATATATATATATATATATAAATAATAAAAAGGAGCCCATAAAAACACCAAAATATAGAGAAAAAAGTACTATATCTCTGAGACTGCTGTCTCCCTCTTCAGGTAGATGAATGAGAAAAGTTTACAGAAAAGGTGGTATTTATACCAAGAGGTCCATCCACAGGCAAGCCAATTTAGGTCCCCCCGCTGATAATCTTCCTTTAATCTTAAGTGTTGGTTGAATGAAAACCTTGTCAATTGTATCTGAAATCCATGCTCCTTTTGAGATTTCATTACCTGCCTCTCTTTTATTAAGGCCGATTCCATCATTTGACTCTTGTACCGGCAGTTCCTACTATAAATTACACGTGACAAATTCCAGTTTATTCTATGGTTATGTTCATTTATATGGTTGAAAATAGCAGAGTTCTGTTTGTCCATACCTAACTGACGTTTGTGTTGTATTAATCTCTGGGGAAGTGATTTACCTGTAAATCCGATGTAAGATTGGTCATAGTCCTGGCATGATTTCGTATACCCCAGAGTCCTTGGAGATGATCTTTTGTTGGACGTTAATCAGGGATTTGGCTAAGGTGTTTGGGTAAGTAAATACAAAAGGGTTACACCCAACAATAAAATAAAAATTCCCCACCTGGACACGATTACTTACCCAAACACCTTAGCCAAATCCCTGATTAACGTCCAACAAAAGAAATCTCCCAAGGACTCTGGGGTTTACGAAATCCCATGCCAGGACTATGACCAATCTTACATCGGATTTACAGGTAAATCACTTTCCCAAGAGATTAATACATCACAAACGTCCAGTTTAGGTATGGACAACAGAACTCGGCTATTTTCAACCATATAAATGAACATAACATAGAATAAACTGGAATTTGTCACGTGTAATTTATAGCAGGAACTGCCGGTACAAGAGTCAAATGATGGAATCGCCTTAATAAAAGAGAGGCAGGTAATGAACATCTCAAAAGGAGCATGGATTTCAGATACGATCGACAAGTTTTCATTCAACCAACACTTAAGAAGATTAAAGGAAGATTACCAGCGGGGGTGACCTAAATTGGCTTGCCTGTGGATGGACCTCTTGGTATAAATGCCACCTTTTCTGTAACCTTTTCTCATTCATTCCCTACCTGAAGAGGGAGACAGCAGTCTCTGAAATTATAGTTCTTTTTTTCTCTATATTTTGGTGGTTTTTATTTTTTGGGCTCCTTTTATTTAGATGGATTTCTGGTTTTACAGAACATTTTTACCAAGTCATCATATATATTATATACATGATAATGATTATATATTATATAATATCTATATATATAATATATATATATATATAATAAATGTCATATATATACAAAGGTTAGAAGCCACGAAGGATTCAGTTTATACATACATATAATATAATATCTATATATTTATATATATATATATATAATATTATATATTAGATATATATATATTATATATAGTTATATTTATATATATATAAGTATAAATATATATATAGATAATATAGAATATATTTATTTATATTTTTTTTTTTTTTTTTTTTTTGTTTATTTATATATATATATATTATATATAATAATAATATATATATATAATATAATATTTATGAATATATAATATATATATAGATATATATATATATTATATATATATAATCATATGATAGATATATATATATATATAATAATTATATATAATATAATATAGATTATTATATATATATTATATATTAATTGATATAATTAATATATAGATATATATATATAATATATAATACCATATATAAAAATTACAATAATATATATATTTTATATATAGATAATATATATATATAATATATATATATATATATATATAAAGTTGTAAGTAAATCAAACACGTTTTGAGTGGAATGCTTAGCCCGAATCCATTGATTTCGCGTCAGCAGTATGATATTTAGAGACCGATCTTCGTTTATGCTGACACCTCCAAACCGACGAGATAATGAGATATTATTATAATATATATATATTATATATTATAATATATATATAATATAGTATATAATATATATAATATAAATTATATATAATATAAATATATTATTATATATTATACTATATAGATATATATTATATATATATATATAATTATATATATATATCATATATATATATATATATATATATATCTAGTATTATAAATATTATAAATATATATATATTATATATAAATTATTATATTATATATATATTAAATATATATATTTAATAATATATATATATAATTATATATATATATATTTAATTATAATATTATATTAACTATATATAAATATATTATATATAATATATATATATATATAAATATAATATATATAATAATTATATAATAATAATATATATATATATATATATATAAAATAATAATAAATAAATATTTAATCTATATTATTATATATAATATATATATATTATAATATATATAATATATATATAATATATATAATATATAATATATTAATTATATATATAATATTATTATATATATTAATTATAAATATAGATTATATATATATATATATATATATCTATATAATTATTATATATATATAATATATATATCTTATTATATTATATAATATATATATATATAAAGTGTAAGCAAATAAAACACGTTTGAGTGATGCTTAGCCGAATCCACCATTGATTCGCGTTCAGCAGATGATATTAGACCGATCTTCGTTTTATGCTGACACCTCCAACCGACTATACTCTGTTTTTTTTCATCTGTCCATCCGCCTGTGGTGTTTTTGTATGGTAACACTGCGTCCCGGCCTTTAGATAGTTACGCATTGTGTAAGTTTTAGGTAAATAAAAGGATACCTGGGTGTACATTTGCAACTGAAAAGTGTTTTAATAATTTACCGTATGCGTATTACACCGTTAATATTCGAAATAGGATATTATTATAATCGTTGAATGTAAGCTGAATGTAACTATCTAAAGGCCGGGACGCAGTGTTACCATACAAAAACACCACAGGCGCATGGACAGATAAAAAAAACAGAGTATAGTAAGTACTACTTTCATGGTCGTTTATCCGATGCTTTCGTAATTTCACTCTATTTCTCATTCGTTGGCAGCGCTAGGCACCATGCAGGAGAACTGAGACTGTCTCAAGACCGTCTTTGAGATCAGAAGACACTCCAATTCTTGGCTTAGTTTGCTACAGGACCTGGTTTGCATAGGCCTAATTTATAACTATATATTACGTTACTTTAGGTCTATGTTGGTCTCCTTTAGATATTTGTTTCTGTCTCAGTAAACTAATGTATTGCCCTCAGTGTTTCATAGAAATTATGGTAATATAACCAGCGGTGATTCTATTGAGTTGCTCACAATTTCATTTTCATGTTAATTTATAATGTGACAACGGTCTACAGGTTCATGTTTTATGAGGATTATAGGCCTAGCTCTACCGCTACTGCGGCTGGCACCAATTATATGCTGATTTCTGGTTTGAATAGCATCCACCTCCTTTACTTTATTCAAGGTAGAAAAGTTTATCCATTTGAATTTAATACAGATTTAATGCTCAATCCAGTTTATTTTCGAAAATTGGCTCTTATCTCTGCTTCAGCGTTCAATGTTGGCAACGGTTGTAAATGTTACGTGAATATTGCCAGTGTATCGCACTTGTACATTACCCTTCCGTTCTTCAAGGATGAAATAGCCCCAAAAAAGTCGTACAATATAAGAAGAAATTCATTTTGACAAAATGCAGTTTAGTCCCTTCTATTGGATATATATTAGATTTTTTTTTAATGAATTTCCAAAACAATAAAAATTCAATGTTTGGCAACACCGGGGAAGAGTGCTCCAGGCGACTACGGCGGAGGAATACATCAAGGAAGTCTCTGTCTTTCTCTCCATTTTTGTTGTTGTTGTTGGGGGGGCGGGCATTCATGTTTATTCGACACTCCTTGCTAATGTAAATATGTCAAAACAAGAGTGAAATACGTTGTTATTCATTATATTGCAATATACTTTCGCAGGCTTTTTTTATAAATAAAGGAAAGCATAGGCAAATGAATAGCATTACGATGTTAATCTTGATCAATCATAATATCCGTGATGACGTTTCAAATAAATTAAAGTCACCGATGCAGAGGAAGGTTCGTTATTGTCCTCATTTACAATAACTTATTTTCAATTGTCTATACCAATAAAAAGAATTTGAAAGCGAATTCTCATACAGTAAGTCTGAGTAACATTAAAAGGTTGGAGTTTGGGACATCAACGAAAGAATCTCTCTTGTCAGGGACAGTAATAATTTTGATTTGTAATGAAACTTTCTTCTTCGTTCAGTTAGTCTCGAGGGGCCAACAGGAGTCTCTAGAGTCTAGATGTTACAGGAATCGTTTATAAGTATACTTACAAAAGTGTTAGACACGAAAAATAAAGTAAAGGGGAGCTTTCAAGGTATACTAGAATATGAAATATAGGCCTATTGTCAAGTGCTGGGACGTACATACTACAGTCATTCTGCTTTGAAAGAGAAATTGAGAGTATAAAAATGCTTTAATGGTGTACCAGGAGGACAAAAACCTCGTTGTTGGAGTATGAAACAATTGTTAGGAGAGGATTGAGGAAAGAAAGATAGGAAGAAAGAGAATATGAACGGAGGTACAGCGAAAAGAATGAGAAGGTTACAGCTAGTTGCCGAAGGGACGCTGTAAAGAGCCTTTTAGTATAACATTATGTCAATACATTGATAAAGTTGAGTGTATTACTTCCATGCATTGATAAAATAGTGTATAATACCTCAATACATTTATCAATGGGAGTGTATTACATCAATACGCTGATATTATTGGAATCAATTACGTCGTCACATCGAGTTATTCGAATATATAGCATAACTGGCAACTGGCGTTGGGAGTTCCTCAGGGTGGAACGGATGGCCCCGATGAGGCGATGAACAAAGTCCAGTTTATATATGGCTTTCGGTAATTATCCAAACATATTCGAAGGTCCGACGTCCTACAGTGTCATGTGTTCGTTGTTCCTACTCATTCCGGAATCTGGAATTCTGGATGGGAATGTTATGGAGAGACTGTGACAGTCTCTCCAGAGATGGTTCGGGAATTTGATGGAAGAGATTGACGGCTGTGGTGAGTATGTTAGCCTTCTAATAATGACATTTTATAATTTAAATAATTAGACTTGATAATTATATAGTCCACCGCTGTTCTTTTTGACAGGTTGAGGACACTATTTTTTGACAGGTTAAGGACACGGCTCCCTGTGCCAGGTTAAGGGCACAGTTCCTTTTGATAGGGACTCTGTGTATTGCAAGAAGTTAAGGACAGTTCCAGTTGATAGGTTAGTGACATGATGTAAGTACTAAAGGAAGTTAAGGGCACTTCCTTTTTGACGGGTTAGTGACAACGGTATACTGTATGAAGTTAAGGAAAGTTCCTAATGATGGGTTAGGGACACTGTAGTACTAAAGGAAGTTAAGGACAATTCCTTTAGATGGGTTAGGGACACTATGTAGTACTAAAGGAAGTTAAGGACAATTCCTTTAGATGGGTTAGGGACACTATGTAGTACTAAAGGAAGTTAAGGACAGTTCCTTTAGATGGGTTAGGGACACAATGTAGTAATAAATACTAAAGGAAGTTAAGGACACTACCTTTTGGTGGGTCAGGGACACGTAGTACTAAAGAAAGTTAAAGACTGTTCCTTTGGACAAGTTAGGAACATTGCCCCTTAGGCTAAGATAGGTCTAAGGAAGATAAGATTTATAAGGTTTTTCAGTTTTGTTCCACACAAATACAACGGTTCCCCTTTGTGCCCCTTTGAGATCGTTCCTTTAAATTTAGTGGAACACAGAAGTGTTGTTTCTCCAGCGGGTTTTTAGTGATTGGTTGGTTTTTTCAGAGCCGATTTTGTTGTAGATGAAGTTTTTTTTTTTTTCTTAAGTCAGGATTGTACGTGTGTGTTTTTTTTTTTCCTTGGGGAAGGGGAAGGAGGGGGGGTTTAGCGAAGGGCCCATTGCCCCTAAAATGCCGTTTTCTACATTTTTTTATTTATTTTTTGTTTTGAGGGTCATTACCCCAAAACATCTAGTTTTCGATTTTTTTTTTTACTTTTCTTGGTGAGGGACCATTAACCCAAAGTATCTCTTTTTCGATAGTTTATTTCATTTTATTTTATATTTATTTATTTTATTTTATTTTTTCTATATTTATTTATTTATTTTATTTGATTTTTTTCTTATCTTGCAGAGGGGCCATTAAACCCAAAACATTTCGTTTCGTTTTCGACAGGGATGAGTGTAATCATTATTCAGTTTACAAACAAATACATTACGTTTCTCTTTCAATTTGGGGAACGAAAAACAAATATAAACTATTCATCAGCAATCTTGTTCTTCATTTATTTTAGAATATACAGTGACCAGGCTAAACAAAAAACGATTACGTATCAAACGGTATATATCGGGTAGGTTGACATTTCACCATCCAATCTCTCTCTCTCTCTCTCTCTCTCTCTCTCTCTCTCTCTCTCTCTCTCTCTCTCTCTCTTAATTGCCGTGAGACCTTTTCAACCATCTGGTGTTAAACCCATGAAGTTCATTGAGGTTTTTTGGATAGTGAAGTAGATTGAAGTTTTGATAGTGAAATTGAATGACTTTTTGTTAGTGAAACTGACTGACATTTTGATAGTGAAAATAACTGTTGATTTGATTATGAAGTTGACTGAAGTTTTGATAGTGAAAGTGACTGACGTGTTTATAGTAAAGTTGACTGAAGTTTTGATAATCAAATTGCTTGACGTTTTGATTGTGAAGTTTGAATGAAGTTTTGATAGTGAAGTTGAAGGAATTTTTTATATTGGAAAAAGGCTGGATGGAAGTTTTTGGATAAATGAAGGTTAACTGAAACTTTTGATAGTGAAATCGACTGACGTTTTGATAGTGAAGTAGCCTGAAGTTTTGATAGTAAAATTAACTAACGATTTGACAGTGAACTTGACAGACGCTAAAATTTCTCCATCGCAAAATAAGTTCGGAATTGAATTAGTTTGATATTTATGCAAATATTAAAGAGGCTTTTCTTTTATGTTTTTTTATTTTATTTATTTTTATTTTTATTTATTTGTTTATTTTTTTGTGAGACGAACAATTTCGTTTATTCATTTTCTTGTTTCTGAACAAAAACAGTCACGATATTTACAATTGAAGGTAAACATAAGACATTTGAGATAGGATCCTATAATATATATATATATATATATTATATATATATATTATATATATATACATATATATATATCTAGATATATATATATATATATATATATATATATATATATAAATATTCGTTAAAACAGGATACGTTTCGAGTATTAAAAGGCCCATCAAAGCACTATGGTTTAAAGCTAAGGACCTTTTAAACCAGAGTGGTTTAATCTGCCATTTATACTTGTATATATATATATATATATAATATATATATACAATATATATAATATATATATATATATATATATATATATATATATATATATATATATATATATATATATATATATATATATACATGTATATATTATGTGTGTAAAATCATAGATGCATAGATAAATTAACCCACGAAATTCATGCGTCCATTTATTTATACATTCGCGCGCGCGCGAGAGAGAGAGAGAGAGAGAGAGAGAGAGAGAGAGAGAGAGAGAGAGAGAGAGAGAGAACTTATGCATGAGGTTGGAATTCGCTTTGAAATTGAAATAACGCCGACGAATTTTCAAAACAGTTCGTCGGGAGTAAAGGTAATTCGTTTATATATATCAGCATAAAACAATTTATAACGCATGCATTTTTTTTATTTTATTTATTTATTTATTTTTGTAATCGTTGGACCCCCATGATTCTGTTGAGCGTTTTGAAATATATGTGATCGATTTTACATTTTATATCAACAGTTATCCAATTTTTTTTGTGAGGTGAGCTCTGGGTGTATGTTTTTTTAAGTTTATTGTTATGAACCACTATCACGTCGGTTAGGTTGGTGGGTGTACGTACATTTTATGTATAAAATCTGAGTGCTCAGTAAATTTTGAAAAGAATATTTTTTTTTACTTTGTGGTAATTCCATTGATGTATAAAGAACTCTTACGTGTGCTCATATTTCTCTCTCTCTCTCTCTCTCTCTCTCTCTCTCTCTCTCTCTCTCTCTCTCTCTCTAAACTAATATTCATAATGCGTTTACAGACTGATTTATTATTCTCTCTCTCTCTCTCTCTTTCTCTCTAAACTAATATTCATAATGCGTTAACAGACAGGATTGTTATTCCTCTCTCTCTCTCTCTCTCTCTCTCTCTCTCTCTCTCTCTCTCTCTAAACTAATATTCATAATGCGTTTACATACAGGATTATTACTCTCTCTCTCTCTCTCTCTCTTTCCATAATTCAGGAAACAATATAATTCACGATGTATGATTTCCCGAGTGGCAAAAAAAAAAAAAACATACACAAACACACACCAGCTACAGCGAAAACCTAGTTCACCACTTTAACTGTATCTCCTTTCATATTCTCATTCTTCCATCCGGCTGTCCACCATCTCTAACAATTATTTCGTAGTGCTACACCTTCCAGACCTCCTTACTGTCAGTTTCCGTTTCAGCGCTGAATGACCTCGTAGGTCCCAGCGCTGGAAACTTGGCTTAAATTTTCTATTCTAATTTATTTATCTACCTGATCTCACTTCTGTTTATTCTATCCACCGCATTCTCCTCTCTCTCTCTATGGAGGAGTTATGAAGTTCCATTTGACAACGTCTGTGTGTGTGTGTGTGTGTGTGTGTGTGAGAGAGAGAGAGAGAGAGAGAGAGAGGGTGCAATTGGCTGTATGGATAGTTAATGACTGAATTGGTTGTTGGTAGGTTCTGGGCTGTTTGCTGTTGGAGGTCTGTGTTTTGAGTGAGTGTTTTTGAGTCAGTCTTAAGTCAGAACTGGTGATAGTCGGTGGTATCGGCAGCGATCTAGTGAAGGCGGTGAAATTCGTTTCAGTTGTGCGTTGTTGATTTGTTGTTGATTATTCTTAAGTTTGATGTTAATTGATTTAGAGCTGTGTTGTTGGATTGTTGTGCTTGTGAGTTTTTTTGTTGGGTTATTGTGAGTTGTTATGGTTGAGGGTTGTTGTTGGGAGCTGTTGTGATTTCTTGAAGTTGTTAGTGGGTGTGTGTGCCTTTTTGTGTTGTTGGTTTTTTGTTGTTGTTAATTGTTTGTGCGTTGGTCTTGTTGTGTTGCTGTGTTTGTTTTGGTGGTTGGTGTTCTTTGGTTGTTGTTGTGCAGTGGTCTTTTGTTGTGATATGTGAGGTTGTGTTTCTTGGTTGGTTGCTGTGTTGTTTGGTGGTTGTGTTCTTGGTGGTGGTTGTGTTTTTGAGTTGGGTATTATTTCAGTTTCAACCATTATGGGAAATCTATTATATTGATATTTTTCCCGAGTAAAGCACGTGATAACAAAACACTTCTTCTCAATACATTATTGTCGCTAATGCATACTACAGAGAAAAAAAAAGATTAAGTTTTTACCTCGAATTTTCCTAAGTCGGGAGAGGTGTTTCCTCTACGGTAATGTTTACTTTTAATGAGCCCTCTAACTTACTTTCTTACGCAAACAAAAGCAGTTCCAGTTACTCATTATTGGCTGAGAGGTGTGACATCGTTATGACGTCATGGGTTTCATAACCAATTACGAATGACTTGAGTCGAAAACTAAGTTTCACTAGCATTTCAGCGGAGTAATAAAGTTACCTGTCTAGTGTCCACTGGTATCCTTGTTTGACTGAATACTCGAATAATGAAGCAAAAAACGGCATTTTGTCTTCCTGTACCCTGGCAGAGGTAGTGGCTGGCCCTTCTGGCATTAATTTTTGACAGACCTTCGATTTCCTACCGATTGTTTGCAGTGCAATGTGGTCGTCGGGTACCTGGCCACTTCCTACTTTAAGTTGCATGTCAGGGAACCTTGCAACGGCTTCACGTTTTCCCTCAAAGCACCAGCACATTTTTATCAACCAACAGTTTAAGGTAAGCTTCATTAATTTATAG
>NC_087207.1:22148108-22150608 GCF_015104395.2 Macrobrachium nipponense | reverse complement strand
AGACCCCTGGTATACTGGTCTCCCTGGGATGAAAGGGGGTATAAAGGGGGGGGGGGGGGGGGGGAGGGTCATAAGGGCTCGGGAGGGGGGTCACCTAGTGTCAAATAAAAATGAACAGGCAGCGGAAACGTGTGATAATTTGAAGCCGGTATAACTATTCGGAACGCTCATTTTTGATTGGTTATGTCCGCTCTTCTCAGTCATTGTGAGTTGGTAATCAGTATCTCTTAGTTTGTGGTTCAGGGTTTGTTTTCTCTGTGTGAAATTCAGATTCTGTTTGTTCCTCGTTGGACGAGTGGTTTACACGCTCGCCTACCGATTCGGTAGTCGTGAATTCGATTCCCCACTCTGCCAAGGTGGAATCAGAGGAATTTGTTTCTGGTGATATAATGTGGTTCGGATCCCGCAGTAATCTGTAGGTCCCGTTACTAGGTAACCAATTGGTTCCTAGCCACGTAAAAAAATATCTAATCCTTCGGGCCAGCCCTAGGAGAGCTGTTAATCAGCTCAGTGGTCTGGTTAGACTAACATATGTTTAACTTAAAGTGCACCTCATGCGGTGCACTGTAGGCATTATAATTAAAGTTCTTTGCAGCGTCCCTTCAGCCCTTTGCTGCAACCCCTTTTTCGTTCCTTTGACTGTACCTCCGTTCATATTCTCTTTCTTCCATCTTACATTCCTTAAGATTCTCCTAACAATTCATAGTGCAACTGCCTTTGTTTGAAGGTTTTCGCCTCCTCTTTACATCTTTTGAGTTTTTACTGTCGTTTTTCCGATTCAGCGCTGAATGACCACGTAGGTTCCAATGCTGGAGGTCGGATCACGCCTTGTTAAGATCTGAGGGCAGACAGACAAAGCCATCTCAATAGTTTTCTCTATATGCAAGAGACCACTGGTGTCTATCTATTCGTGAATTTGATCTCTCCCTTCTCATTAGGATCTTATTACGAAGCAAGAACGAAAAATACCAACTCTCTGAAAGCACACTTTCTCTCCCCTGTCAATCATTCATTTACCTACTTGACTTTTGAGTAAAAACAAACGACGTGTTTCCTCTCTCCCCTGTCAATCGTTCTTTTACCCACTTTCCTTAACGTTATTAAGCTAAGCTTCTCGTAAGCAACAACAAGAGCTTCTTCTTCTTCTTCTCCAAGTAATAAAAAAAAACAATTTCCAGGACACTCTACCTCACTTATATCAGAAAAGTAAGACTAACCACTTGGCTCACATTTCGACAAGATCGACACAACACCGAGATTGGTCAAAGACGAGAGTTGCCACTTAGTGTTTCCCTCGGCAGTGTTTGCAGAGTGAAGGATACCTCATGGAATCCTTCAAGGATATGTTAAGGAATCCTTCAAGGATATCTTAAGGAATCCTTCTAGGATATCGTAAGGAATCCTTAAAGGATATCTTAAGGAATCCTTCAAGCATATCTCAAGGAATCCTTAAAGGGTATCTTAAGGGATCCTTCAAGGATATCTTAAGGAATGCTTCAAGGATATCATAGGAAAACCTTCAAGGATATCATAGGAAATCCTTCAAGGATATCTTAAGTAATCCTTCAGGGATATCTTAAGGAATCCTTCAAGGAAATCATAGAAAATCATTCAAGGATATCTTAAGTAATCCTTCAGGGGTATCTTAAGGTATATCCTTTACGATGGGAATATTATAATTAATCAGTCATGGAAATCAGATAAAGGTACAATTTTGAAATTCATTTGGAAGGAATATACCAAATTAATGTCTAATTTATATATACATATATCTATGTATATATATATATATATATATATATATATATATATATATATATCCATATACATAATACATATACATATACATATATATATATATATATCTATATATATATATATATATATATATATATATATATATATATATACTACATATACAATATCATATATATATATAGATATATATATATATATAGATATAATATATATACTATACATATATATATATATATATATATATATATACATATATATATATATATATATATATATATATCCATATGTATATATATATATAAATATATATATATATATAATATATAACATATATGTGTATATATATATATATATATAGATATATATATATATATATATATATGTATATATATAGTAATATATATAGTATATATATATATATATATAATATAATATATATATATATATACATATATGTATACTCTATATATATATATATATATATATGTATATATAATATATCTATATATATATATATATATATATATATATATATATATATATATAAAAATATTACCGAGAGATATTAGGTAAAACGTTGATTAAATTATCTATCATTTTGGGCACTTGAACGCGTGCATGAAATAAATCCTCTCCTCTCTCTCTCTCTCTCTCTCTCTCTCTCTCTCCTCTCTCTCTCTCTCTCTCCTCTCAAGTGCGTCCTTATTCGCAACCTGTCCCGTCAAACTTGCTGTTCCCATAA
>NC_087207.1:22108511-22141011 GCF_015104395.2 Macrobrachium nipponense | reverse complement strand
ATATATATATATATATATATATATATTATAATATATATATATATATATATATATATATATATGTATATATAAACATTAATTTGGTATATTTCCTTCCAAATGAATTTCAAAAATTGTACCTATATACTGATTTCCATGACTAATTAATTATATATTCCCATCGTAAAGAATATACCTTAAGATACCCCTGAAGGATACTTAAGATATCCTTGAAGGATTTCCTCTGATATCCTTGAAGGTTTTTGCTATGATATCCTTGAAGGATTCCTTAAGATACCCTTTAAGGATTCCTTGAGATATGCTTGAAGGATTCCTTACGACATCCTAGAAGGATTCCTTAAGATACCTTGAAGGATTCCTTAACATATCTTGAAGATTCCATGAGATATCCTTCACTCAGCAACGCTGCCGAGGGAAACCATAAGTGGCAACTCTCGTCTTTGACCAATCTCGGTGTTGTGTCGATCTTGTCGAAATGTGAGCCAAGTGGTTAGTCTTATTTTTATATAAGTGAGGTAATGTCCTAGAAATTGTGGGTTTTATTTATTACTTGGAGAAGAAGAAGAAGAAGAAGAAGAAGAAGAAGAAGAAGAAGAAGAAGCTCTTGTTGTTGTTTTACAAGACGCGTAGTTTTCTAACGTTAAGGAACGTGGGTAAACGAACGATTGGCAGGGGAAAGAGGAAACACATTTTATTTCACTCAAAGTTAAGTAGGTAAATGAATGATTGACAGGGGAGAGAAAGTGTGCTTTCAGAGAGTTGGTATTTGTCGTTCTTGCTTCGTAATAAGATCCTGATGAGGAGGGAGAGATAAAATTCACGAATAGATACCGGTGGTCTCTTGCATATTGAAAAAATTGAGATGGCTTTGCATGTCCGCCCTCAGATGTTACCAAGGCGTGATCCGGCCTCCAGCACTGGAATCTATGAGGTCATTCAGCGCTGAATAGGAAATTGACGGTAAAAAATCAAAAGATGTAACAGGAGGAAAACCTCAAAGCAGTTGCACTATGAATTGTTAGGAGAATGTTAAGGAATGTAAGATGGCAGAAAGAGAATATGAACGGAGGTACAGTCAAAGGAACGAAAAAGGGGTTGCAGCAAGGGGCTGAAGGGACGCTGCAAAGAACTTTAATTATAATGCCTACAGTGCACCGCATGAGGTGCACTTTAAGTTAAGCATATCGCAGTTTAACCAGACCGCTGAGCTGATTAACAGCTCTCCTAGGATTAGTTATTTTTACGTGGCTAGGAACCAATTGGTTACCTAGCAAAGGGACCACATTATATCGAGAAGTGAATTTTTAATCACCAGAAACAAATTCCTCTGATTCCACGTTGGCAGAGCGGGGAAACGAACTCGCGACTACCGAATCGGTAGGCGAGTGTGTAATGAAATGAGCGCCGATAGTTATACTGGCTCCAAATTATCCAACGTTTCCGCTGCCTGTTCATTTCGACACTAGGACTCCCTCCCCCCCTATATACTCCCCTTTCATCCAGGGAGACCAATATACCAGGGGTCTGTCTACAGTCCTCCACCTAATTATCACCTCTGTGAAATGAAGCTGTAATAAGCAGCTGTCATTCCGGCGAAATGTTTGTTTTTTCCGTACGAGCGATGTTTGTGTTGCGTGTTTGTTTGTTTGTTTGTATGGTGTTTTTACGTTGCATGGAACCAGTGGTTATTCAGCAACGGGACCAACGGCTTCACGTGACTTCCGAACCACGTCGAGAGTGAACTTCTATCACCAGAAATGCACATCTCAGTGGAATGCCCGAAAATCGAACTCGCGGCCACCGAGGGTGATACGCCAACACCATACCGACAGCCACGGAGGCGCTTTTGCGTTTGTTGTTAAGTGATTTCTGTAAACCTACTGAATAAATAGTAAACTGTTGGTCATTATTAAGAAGTTAAAGAAGTTAATTAAGACGTCTGTATATCCATCCTGTCTGAGATGTTAAGTCAGGTAAATCAATAGAATAGAACAGAATGTAGAATTTTGTCCATAGGCCAAGTACTGTGACCTACGAGGTCATTCAGCGCTCAAATGGAAATCGACAGGGGAGGAGGTTTGGAAGGGGTAACAGAAGGGAAAACCTCGCAGATGCGCCATGAAAGAATTGTTAAAGAAGGTGGAAAGTCAGGTGGAAGGAAGAGAATATGAACGGAGGTACTGTAAAAGGAACGAAAGGGTTGCAGCTAGGGGCTGAAGAAGGGACGCTGCAAAGAAGTTTAAGTAATGCTTACAGTGGATTAAGTGAGGTGCACTGGCAGCACTACCCAACTACGGGGTCTGATCAATGTTACTTACACATAAATCGGAAATACCTGACGTTAATCTGACCTCATTTTTTTGTAGCTTAAGAAAAGTAGGAGGTTGTCGTAAACCTCTCGAAGGTTAGCAAGTGCTAATTATGAAGACAACTCCTCAATCGCCCTCAAATCACTTGAACTTGAATCAACAAAGCAGACTGCGACAAAGTCTAGTCATTAGACACTAATTGAGTCGGCTAATTTAAGACTCATTATTTTGCCTTCATAATGAGTATACTCGGGTCCTTGGGAGTTACGGCTTTTGCCTAAGAAGACCGACCCTAATTTCTCCTCGGTCCAAGTGGTCCACAAGTACCGCGACGCCAGGTGATGTAAACAAATCAGGACTGAATTTATAATTATCATTTTAAGCGTTATGAAGTAAGGATAACTTTTTTTCTTCAAAATTTCTTTACTTAATGATATGTAAAAGCAATTTCCTAGATTTTTTTATTGCAAGCACTCCATGAACAATTGGAGATTTATCTTTTATATTCTATATTTTCACACATGAAAACACAAGATTTAGAAGATGTTTGTTTTAATTGACCAACCACTTTTTGCTGCATTCGTAAAAAAATATTGCAATTTTTATTCAGGAAAACCAGCAAGATTCTCAAAGATATTTGTTTACTGTTTACCATTTAACAGTCGTTTACGTCACTTGTAAGAAAAAGACACATGATTTTAGGATAGGATATTTATGATTTATTATTAGAATGAAAATGTAAAAAATAAATCATGCGCATGTTAAACAGTAGAGAACAATTACTTGTAATCAAATATAGCGCAATTGTGCTAAAATTCGTTGGTGAATCAACTCGCTATTTGGCGGTAGATTTCAGCTCTAGACCCGAGTTAGCTGGAGTTCGGATCACGTCTCGTTACTCTCAATATCCCTTTCAGCTGTGAATGTCCTAATCATCGGTTTAAGCGCTTGGCCTAAATTTTATATTCCATTCCATTATATTCATATTTTTTTTTTTTTTTACTAGTTTTTCATTTCTTTCATTCGATTCGGCCTACGAACTGAGGAATGTCGAGCGGACATCTATGCTTAAAGCTTCGGTTTAACTTTAAAAAAACAACAAAAATCCTTTATTTTTCCTTGAGCGGCAGAAGGACGTCTGTCAGATGCCCTCAAGAGGCACCGCTCGAACTTTTCCTTCCGAGGATTTTTAAGAATTGGCGAACTAATTACCATATTCAAGGTTTTCATCACAAAGTTTTTAACGATTATCTGATTTTCACCAACCTGAGATTTTTTTCTTTTGAGGTTCCTTCTTCCACCAACCGCCTAATATGCATATGAATCTATATACATACATACATACATATATATATATATATATATATATATATATATATATATATATATATATATATTCTCTCTCTCACACACACCTTTCTAGCAACAACGGGAATATTTCCAAAATCAAACTTGTTCTGGGATGTTTTCACTAAAACAGGATAGTTCTCTCTCTCTCTCTCTCTCTCTCTCTCTCTCTCTCTCTCTCTCTCTCTCTCTCTCTCTCTCTCAACCCAAAGTGGGAAATTGCTCTCCCAACTTAAATGACCGGGAGCAAATTGGGATTCGAACTTTGGCCCTCTGGATAACATTTTCAGGTTCTCTCCAAAAGATCCAGTTAAGTTTCAGGGAGGGAGAGAGAGAGAGAGCGAGAGAGAGAGAGAGAGAGAGAGAGAGAGAGAGAGAGAGAGAGGAGAAGGAAGTCGGTCAAGAGGCCCCCTGACCCCGCGGGGTGTTTATTTAGAATGAGCCAGGTAAACACCGGTTTCCCCAAATGTTCGTGTGGTGGAACACGAAGTTACTTTTAGACGTGGAACTGTTAACTATATACATCTCGATGAGAGTGAAATTTGTTTATATATATATATATATATATATATATATATATATATATATATCTATATATATATATATATATATATATATATATATATATATATATATCGTATATATATATATATTCATCATTTTATGCCATATACGTAGCTCTCTCTCTCTCTCTCTCTCTCTACTCTCTCTCTCTCTCTCTCTAATATACAAAAGAAAATAAAAATGCAATATATATATATATATATATATATATATATATATATATATAATAATGTATATGATAATCGTATGCATTTATTACCTACTCATATGCAACGTTTCTCCCTCTCTCTCTCTCTCTCTTTCGCGTCCTACCGGTAAAAAAAATAGATATATTCAATACAAAAGCTTCAATTCCCAACGACGCCAAGATACAATAATCATTTCCTTTAAAAAATCGATTCATTTCAAAATTTTAAAAAATCAGTAAATCACCTGTCCTGTCTCAATCAACCTAATTGTCTGTCCATAAAACATACATTCGATTAGAGTCTGTCTTCTTCGTCCCATGAGATGCATTTAATTCTGTCTGCTCTTGTCTGTTTTTTTCTCTCTCTCTCCACATTCCCTTTGTCACAGTTTGTTTGTCTAGCGAGGGGAGAACTGTCGACATAATGAACGATATTAGCTGTGTCTGAGCTTTGTTTATTCAGCTTAAGTGGATCATTGTCTGGCAGCTGACATCTGTTGGTGGGTCAAAGTGAAAAAACAAACAAACAAACAAAAACACAGCCTCAGTGATGTTATTCCAGCAGTGGGTGGGACAGAAAAGAGCCAGTTGCCATACAGAGAGAGAGAGAGAGAGAGAGAGAGAGAGAGAGAGAGGAGAGAGAGAGAGAGAGAGAGAGAGAGAGATGTAGCGGAATCACAAGCTAGAAAAAACAAGTTGCAAAACCCTCCCCACATTAACCTAATCACTCTGCTTGGGTACCCAACCACTCTAGTCACACTTTCTTCATTACACAACAAAATACACGCAGGACAATTTACCTATAGCATAAAAAACAAAACAAAACAAAAACAACACAAAACACACGTACTTACAACTCTCCAGTTACTCCGGGGCTATCCTGTGCTGTCCGCTGGTCGAGGACACACAAACAACACCAACAACAATCAAGACCACAACTACACAACAACAACCAAGGAACACAACCACTAAACACTCAAGGTAAATTTTTAGTTTCAGCCAAATTTGGAAAAATGCAATAAAAATATATTTGTTGCATCAGAAATAGTGTGGTTTCAATGAATTTAACGTTTATTTTGACTGCAAACCAACCGATTTAGAGATTTACTATGTATACCCTAGTTCATCCCACCAAATCCTTACCTAGGGCCCTGTACCCCTACCTAGGCCTAGCGGGGGGGCTCCGCCCCCCCTCGCGACCCCCCTTAAGGCCACTACCTAACATCCATCAAACCAAATCCAAAGTGATGGTACTGCTGTATACATCGTTATACTACCACCATTATAATATACTCTATAAATTAATGAAGCTTTCCTTAAACTGTTGGTTGATGATAAAAATGTGCTGCTGCTTTGAGGGAAAACGTGAAGCCGTTGCAAGGTTCCCTGACATGCACTTAAAGTAGGAAGTGGCCAGGTACCCGACGACCACATTGCACTGCAAACAATCGGTAGGAAATCGAAGGTCTGTCAAAATTAATGCCAGAAGGGCCAGCCACTACCTCTGCCATAGGTACAGGAAGACAAAAATGCCGTTTTTTTGCTTCATTATTCGAGTTATTCAGTCAAACAAGGATACCAGTGGACACTAGACAGGTAACTTTATTACTCCGCTGAAATGCTAGTGAAACTTAGTTTTCGACTCAAGTCATTCGTAATTGGTTATGAAACCCATGACGTCATAACGATGTCACACCTCTCAGCCAATAGTGAGCTAACTGGAACTGCTTTTGTTTGCGTAAGAAAGTTAAGTTAGAGGGCTCATTAAAAGTAAACATTACCGTAGAGGAAACACTCTCCCGACTTAGGAAAAATTCGAGGTAAAAACTTAATCTTTTTTTTTTCTCTGTAAGTATGCATTAGCGACAATAATGTATGAGAAGAAGTGTTTTGTTATCACGTGCTTTACTCGGGAAAAATATCAATATAATAGATTTTCCCATAATGGTTGAAACTGAAAAATAATACCCACTCAAAAAACACAACAACCACCAAGAAACACAACCACCAAAACAACACAGCAACCAACCAAGAAACACAACCTCACATATCACAACAAAAGACCACTGCCACAACAACAACAAAGAACACAACCACAACACACAGCAACACAACAAAAGACCAACGCACAAACAATTAACAACAACAAAAAACAACAACACAAAAAGGCAACACAACACCACTAACAACTTCAAGAAATCACAACAGCTCCCACAACAACCCAACTCAACCATAAAACTCACAATAACCCAACCAAAAAAACTCACAAGCACAACATCCAACAACACAGCTCTAAATCATTAACATCAAACTTAAGAATAATCACAACAAATCAACAACGCACAACTGAAACGAATTTCACCGCCTTCACTAGATCGCTGCCGATACCACCGACTATCACCAGTTCTGACTTAAGACTGACTCAAAAACACTCACTCAAAACACAGACCTCCAACAGCAAACAGCCCAGAACCTACCAACAACCAATTCAGTCATTAACTATCCATACAGCAATTGCACCCTCTCTCTCTCTCTCTCTCTCTCTCTCTCTCTCTCTCTCTCTCACACACACACACACACACACACACAGACGTTGTCAAATGGAACTTCATAAATCCTCCATAGAGAGAGAGAGGAGAAGCGGTGGATAGAATAAACAGAAGTGAGATCAGGTAGATAAATATTAAAGATAATAGAAAATTTAAGCCAAGGTTCCAGCGCTGGGACCTACGAGGTCATTCAGCGCTGAAACGGAAACTGACAGTAAGGAGGTCTGGAAGGTGTAGCACTACGAAATAATTGTTAGAGATGGTGGACAGCCGGATGGAAGAATGAGATATGAAAGGAGATATAGTTAAATGGTGAACTAGGTTTTCGCTGTAGTGGTGTGTGTTTGTGTATGTTTTTTTTTTTTTTTTGCCACTCGGGAATCATACATCGTGAATTATATTGTTTCCTGAATTATGGAAAGAGAGAGAGAGAGAGAGTAATAATCCTGTATGTAAACGCATTATGAATATTAGTTAGAGAGAGAGAGAGAGAGAGGGGAAAAACAATCCTGTCTGTTAACGCATTATGAATATTAGTTTAGAGAGAAAGAGAGAGAGAGAGAGAATAATAAATCAGTCTGTAAACGCATTATGAATATTAGTTTAGAGAGAGAGAGAGAGAGAGAGAGAGAGAGAGAGAGAGAGAGAGAGAGAGAGAGAGAGAGAGAAAATTTTTTTTTTTTAAATATGAGCACACGTAAGAGTTCTTTATACATCAATGGAATTACCACAAAGTAAAAAAAATTATTCTTTTCAAAATTTACTGAGCACTCAGATTTTATACATAAAATGTACGTACAACCCACCAACCTAACCGAGTGATAGTGGTTCATAACTAAACTTAAAAAAACATACACCCAGAGCTCACCTCACAAAAAAAATTGGATAACTGTTGATATAAAATGTAAAATCGATCACATATATTTCAAAACGCAAAAACCTCAACAGAATCATGGGGGTCCAACGATTACAAAAATAAATAAATAAATAAAATAAAAAAAAATGCATGCGTTATAAAATTGTTTTATGCTGATATATATAAACAATTATTACCTTTACTCCCGAAGAACTGTTTTGAAAATTCGTCGGCGTTATTTCAATTTCAAAGCGAATTCCAACCTCATGCATAAGTTCTCTCTCTCTCTCTCTCTCTCTCTCTCTCTCTCTCTCTCTCGCGCGCGCGCGCGAATGTATAAATAAATGGACGCATGAATTTCGTGGGTTAATTTATCTATGCATCTATGATTTTACACACATAATATTATACATGTATATATATATATATATATATATATATATATATATATATATATATATATATATATATATATATATATATATATATATATATATATATATCAATTATAAATGGCAGATTAAACCACTCTGGTTTAAAGGTTCTTAGCTTTAAACCATAGTGCTTTGATGGGCCTTTTATACTCGAAACGTATCCTGTTTTTAAACAGAAGAATTTATATATATATATATATATATATAATATATATATATATATATATATATATATATATATATATATATATATATATATATATATATATATATATATTATATATTATATCATTATCCAAATATATTTACCTCAATTGTAAATAATCGTGTATCGTGACTGTTTTTGTTCAGAAACAAGAAAATGAATAAACGAAATTGTTCGTCTCATAAAAAATTAAACAAATAAATCAAAATAAAAATAAGTAAAATAAAAAAAACAAAAGAAAAGACATTAATATTTGCATAAATATCAGACTAATTCAATTCCGAACTTATTTTACCAGGGAGAAATTTTAGCGTTTGTCAAGTTCACTGTCAAATCGTTAGTTAATTTTACTATCAAAACTTCAGGCTACTTCACTATCAAAACGTCAGTCGATTTCACTATCAAAAGTCAGTTAACATCTTATCAAAAATCAGCTCAGCCTTTTTCAATATAAAAAATTCCTTCAACTTCACTATCAAAACTTCATTCAAAACTTCACAAACAAAACGTCAAGCAATTTGATTATCAAAACTTCAGTCAACTTTACTATAAACACGTCAGTCACTTTCACTATCAAAACTTCAGTCAACTTCATTATCAAATCAACAGTTATTTTCACTATCAAAATGTCAGTCAGTTTCACTACCAAAAAGTCATTCAATTTCACTATCAAAACTTCAATCTACTTCACTATCCAAAAAACCTCAATGAACTTCATGGGTTTAACACCAGATGGTTGAAAAGGTCTCACAGCAATTAAGAGAGAGAGAGAGAGAGAGAGAGAGAGAGAGAGAGAGAGAGAGAGAGAGAGAGAGATACTGGATGAAATGGAAATGTCTAACCTAACCGATACCGTTTGATACGTAATCGTTTTTTTGTTTAGACTGGTCACTGTATATTCTAAAATAAATGAAGAACAAGATTGCTAATGAATAGTTTATATTCGTTTTTCGTTCCCCAAATTGAAAGGGGAACCTGATGCATTTGTTTGTAAACTGAATAATGATTATACTCATCCCTGTCGAAAACGAAACGAAATGTTTTGGGGTTAAATAATGAATAAATAAATAGATAAATAAATAAATAAATACATGAATAAATAAATATAAAATAAATAAAATAAGCTATCGAAAAAAGAGATACTTTGGGTTAATGGTCCCTCACCAGAAAAGTAAAAAAAAAAAAATATTCGAAGACGAGATATATGGTGTTAATGGCCCTCCCTCCCAAGGAAAAAAAAATCTAAAACTAGATATTTGAGGTAATGACCCTCAAAAGAAAAAGAAATAATAAAAAAATTTCGAAAACGAGATGTTTTAGGGGCAATGGTCCCCTTCGCTAACCCCCCCCCCCTCCCCCCCACCCCCCCCAAAGGAAAAAAAAAAACACACACGTACAAATCCTGACTTAAAAGAAAAAAAAAGCTTCATCTACAACAAAATCGGCTCTGAAAAAACCAACCAATCACTAAAAACCCACTGGAGAAACAACACTTCTGTGTTCCACTAAATTTAAGGGAACGATCTCAGAGGGGCACAAAGGGGAACCGTTGTATTTGTGTGGAACAAAACTGAAAAACCTTATAAATCTTATCTTCCCTAGACCTACCTGAGCCTAAGGGGCAATGTTCCTAACCTCTCCAAAGGAATTGTCCTTAACTTCCTTTAGTACTACATCGTGTCCCTGACCCATTAAAAGGAAGTGTCCTTAACTTCCTTAGTACTACATCATGTCCCTAACCCAGCAAAAGGTAGTGCCCTTAACTTCCTTTAGTACTACGTCGTGTCCCTGACCCATCAAAAGAAAGTGTCCTTAACCTCCTTAGTACTTGTCACTAATCTATCAGCCGGAACTGTTCTTAACTTCTTGCCGTGTCCCTATCAAAAGGAACCATGTCCTTAACCTGTCAAACAGAACCGTGCCCTTAACCTTTCAAAAAAAGAACAGTGTCCTTAACCTTTCAAAAAGAACCACGTCCTTAACCTGTCTTTACCCATCCTAAGTGGGGGACTATATATAATTATCAAGTATAATTATTTAAATTATAAAATGTCATTACTGACAGGTCTAACAGACTCACCATCGATTCCACAGCCTTCAACAACTTCCATTTAAATTCCCGAACCATCTCTGGAGAGACTGTCACAGTCTCTCCTCAACATTCCCATCCAGAATTCCGGGTACCGGAATGAGTAGGAACAACGAACACGTGACACTGTAGGACGTCGGTCCTTCGAATATGTTTGGATAATTATCTGCCACTGAGGATAGTGACGAAGACGAATGTTTCTTCAATGAGCGTTACACAACTCTGCAACTTATAGAACGCCATTTGCAGGTAATGACACTTTAATCTAAAGTATTATTCTCTAAAACACGTGACAAATACGCCAGGAATCACACGAAACGAACTTTCACCACCAACAGCCATATATAAACTGGACGGCGTTCTTCATCGGCCCCACCCGTTTCCACCCTGAGGAACTCCAGACGCCAGTTGCCAGTTATGCTATATATGCGAATTGCTCAATGAGATGATGTAATAAATTCGAATAATATCAATGTATTGATGTAATACGCTCCAATTTATAAATGTATTGAGGTAATACGCACTGTTTTACCAATGCATGGAGGTAATACGTCTTACCGGTGCCACCCGTTTGTCGTTTCCACCCTGAGGAACTCCCAACATCAGTTGCCAGTTATGCTATATATTCGAATCACTCGATGTAACGACATAATAAATTCCAATAATATCAGCGTATTGATGTAATACACTCCAATTGATAAATGTATTGGGGTATTATACACTATTTTATCAATGCATGAAGGTAATACACTCAACTTTGTCGCTGTATTAACGTAATGTTATAAAAAGGTCTTTACAGCCTCCCTTCGGCAACTAGCTGTAACCCTCTCATTCCTTTCGCTGTACCTCCGTTCATATTCTCTTTCTTCCTATCTTGCTTTCCTCAATCCTCTCCTAACAATTGTTTCATAGTGCAACAACGAGGTTTTTTCCTCCTGGTACACCATTCAAGCATTTTTATACTCTCAATTTCCCTTTCAACGCAGAATGACTGTAGTATGTACGTCCCAGCACTTGACAATAGGCCTATATTTCATATTCTAGTATACTTTAAAAGCTACCCTTTCCTTTAATTTTCGTGTCTAACGTTTTGTAAGTATACTTATAAACGATTTCTCTAACATCTATACTTTAGAGTCTAGAGACTGCTGTTGGCCCCTCGAGACTAACTGAACAGAGAATAAAAGCCTTTAAATGTTACTCAGACTTGCTGTATGAGAATTTGCTTCCAAATTCTCTCTTTTTATTGGCGTAGACAATTGAAAAGTAAATGATTGTAAATGAGGACAATAAAGAACCTTCCTTTGTACCGGTGATATTAATTTATTTGAAACGTCATCACATATATTATGATTGACCAAGAGTAACATCGTAATACTATTCATTTTCATATGTTTTCCTTTATTTATAAAAAAAAGCCTGCGAAAGTATTGCAATATAATGAATAACAACGTATTTCACTCTTGTTTTGACATATTTACATTAGTAAGGAGAGTCGAATAAACATGAATGTTCCCCAAAAACATAGAAAAAAAAATGGAGACGAGACTTCCCTTGATGTATTCCTCCGCCGTAGTCGCCAAGGGTAGACTCTTCCCCGGTGTTGCCAAACACAGAATTTTTATTCTGATTTGGAAATTCATTAATATTTTTTATATATACATTTACTAGAAGGGAATAAACTGCTTTTTGTCAATATGAATTTCCTCTTATATTGTACGTCTTTTTGGGGGGCTATTTCATCCTTAAAGAACGGGGAAGGGTAATGTAAGTGTGATAAACTGATAATATTCATGTAACATTTTCAACCGTTGCCAACTTTGAGCGTTGAAGCAGAGATAATAGCTAATTTTCGAAAATAAACCGGATTGAGCACTAAATTAAAATGGATAAACCGTTCTACCATGAATAAAGTAAAGGAAGTGGATGCTATTCAAACCAAACTCAGCATAGAATTGGTGCCACCCGCAGTAGCGGTAGAGCTAGGCCTATAATCCTCGTAAAACATGAAACTGTAGATCGATGTCACATTATAGATTAACATGAAAATGAAATTGTGAGCCACTCAATAGAATCACCGTTGGTTATATTACCACAATTTCTATGAAACACTGAGGGTAAAACATTAGTTTACCGAGACATAAACAAACATCTAAAGGAGACCAACATAGACCTAACGGGACGTAATATACAAAGTTATAAATTAGGCCTATGCAAACCAGGTCCAGAAGCAAACTAAGCCAAGGATTCGAGTGTCTTCTGATCTCAAAGACGATCTTGGAGCGGCCTTGGGACGGTCTCAGTTCTCCTGCATGGTGCCTAGTGCTGCCAACGAATGAGAAATAGAGCGAAATTACGAAAGCATCGGATAAACGACCATGAAAGTAGTACTTACTAGTCGGTTGGAAATGTCAGCATAAACGAAGGATGCTAAAGAAACCTCTTTCAAACAGAGACGAGTCGCCCCGACATTATTTATTGCTGAAGACAATAAACAAAGAATGGAATAACAAAGGAGTCATTAGAGTTTCGGGGAAGCGTGAAATTGGAAAACTGATATTCTCTCTCTCTCTCTCTCTCTCTCTCTCTCTCTCTCTCTCTCTCTCTGTACGAAATAACTCACCTGATGGTCAGTAGTCATGCGTCAAGGTAAACTTTGGGTAAACTCTTGTTCCTCCCTCCCTTGCAATTTGTCTCTCTCTCTCTCTCTCTCTCTCTCTCTCTCTCTGTAGGAAATGGCACAACAGTCAATTGGTAGTCTTACGTCAATGATCCGACTACTGTTCCTCCCTGCTTATCTCTCTCTCTCTCTCTCTCTCTCTCTCTCTCTCTCACTCTCTCTATCTCTCTCCGTACAAAATAGCACAACAGTAACACATCAAGGAGTGACAGCTTTGGTGAAACAACTGCTGTTCCTCCCTCCCTTGTAATTTCTCTCTCTCTCTCTCTCTCTCTCTCTCTGTAGGACATAGCATACCAGAAGATCAGCGTCAGTGACATAATCCTTCATCTTTGTTGTGACTGGGGACCAAATCGATGCCAAAGTGGCGCGCGGCCACCGGACATTAAATTGCTTTTGTTATACTGAAGTGTGTGTGTGTTTTTTTTGCCGGATTTGTTTTTGTTGCTGTAACAAGGGAACAGGTGGTGTGTCGTTCTGCTGTTGTTGTTGGCGTTAAAAGCACTAATGACTGTTGAGGTCTGGGATGAATAGTTTTTTCATGATAGTGATTTATTTTTTTAAATTTTTATTTACTTTTTTTTCATTTTTTAGTTTTCCAGTGATGTTCATTTTTGAGTGGGCAAAAGATCTTTCGCTAAGCTGTAAAGAGGACCCTTGATTATCCTAATTTAGGTTTCCATAGACAATATATATGTATATACTTTTTAATAACTGATCTTCTCTTTTTATTTCATATTACCTTCTGTAACGTCTTTCAAATGAACAATAAATTCTTTGGACGCTGGAATTCCAAGTCATGGTCCCTGTGGGATTGTTCAGTACGAATATGAATAATTTTCTGAATAATAATAATAATAATAATAATAATAATAATAATAATAATAATAATAATATTCATTGTGTATTTGTGCGATCAGTTTTGTTCACAATCTGTTGTTTTCATAAGCGTTCATCGCCTTTTTGTTCCAAGTATCCTTTCATATTGTGGTTTCTTTATAGTTTATCTTCCTCTGGTTCTGACAACTCATCTCCATTTCACTTATTCTCTTTTTTTTTTTTATCACATTTCTCTTTATATTTCGAAGCATCGTCGCTGTCCGCCAATTATAGTAGATTCACATCAGCCGTGCTTTTGATGTCTAGGCCCGTCCCTTACGGCGCTCCTGATTGGCTGTTGATAAGCCAATCACAGGGCTGGGAACTCAGTCTCTTTCGAGAGTTCACATAGGTAGATGTATGTTCCACCTCTCCTGAAAGACGTATCCCTCAGGAGAAGTGGAACATACATCCTACTCATGTGAACTCTCGAGAGAGACAGAGTTTCCAGCCCTGTGATTGGCTTATCAACAGCCAATCAGGAGCGTCGTACGGGACTGGCCTAGACATCAAATGCACGGTTGATGTGAATCTACTATACCTTTTTCTCGCTACCCGGAAGACGAAAGCTATTCTGGAAAACTATAGACTGGAAATGACTCATAAGTGCGTCCAGGCAGCTGGCCCAAAGTAGGTGAAAGGTGGGCCACCGAAAAATGATTCCAGAAGTTTGATTGAGGAGACGATGATGTGATGATGGTGACATGACGGATTTTTTTTTTTTTTTTTTTTTTTTTTTTTTTTTTTAATTTTTTTTTTTTTTTTTTTTTTTTTTTTTTAACGAAGGAAAAAGGAAAAACATTCGCAGCCAACTTCATCTCAAAAACCAGTATGAGATTCTCTCAATGTTGTGGCGAGTTTGCCGTAGAGCAAATAATATTATTATTATGAATATTGTTAAAAAATCCACAATTATATATTAAAATATATTTCTATGTAAAAATAAAACAAAGACTTTCGAACACCTGAACGGTGTTCCTCATCAGTGTTACGTTAAAATGTAAAAATCATTTGTTTTCACGAGACTGAATTTCTTAACATTATTATTATTATTATTATTATTTTGTTATTATTAATTGTTTTTTTTTTTTTTTTTTTTTTTTTTGCTCTATCACAAGTCCTCCAATTCGACTGGGTGGTATTTATGAGTGGGGGTCCGGGTTCCGGGTGCATCCTGCCTCCTTAGGAGTCCATCACTTTTCTTACTATGTGTGCCGTTTCTAGGATCACACTCTTCTGCATGAGTCCTGGAGCTACTTTCAGCCTCTAGTTTTTTCTAGATCCTTTTCAGGGATCTAGGGATCGTTGCCTAGTGGCTCCTATGATTATGGGTACGATTTCCACTGGCATATCCCATATCCTTCTTATTTCTATTTTCAGATCTTGATACTTATCCATTTTTTCCCTCTCTTTCTCTTCAACTCTGGTGTCCCATGGTATTGCGACATCAATGAGTGATACTTTCTTCTTGATTTTGTCAATCAACGTCACGTCTGGTCTGTTTGCACGTATCACCCTATCCGTTCTGATACCATAGTCCCAGAGGATCTTTGCCTGATCGTTTTCTATCACTCATTCAGGTTGGTGCTCGTACCCCCATTATTACTGCAAGGTAGCTGATGTTTCTTGCACAGGCTCCAGCGGAGGGCTTTTGCACAGAATCATGCCTCTTTGTGTACTGGTTATGTGCAAGTGCCGGGCATTCACGGGTTGCTATGTGGTTTATGGTTTCATTTTTCGTATTGCAACTTCCTACATATGGGAGAGATGTATTTCTGTCTATCGTTCTTTTGAACATTATCTGGTTCTTAGGGCCTGATCTTGTTGCCGCTTGTTATCATTCTCCTTCAGTTTCCTTCTTAGCTCTCCCCTCTGTAGCCATTGTCAATTGTCATCGCTGGCTAGTTCTTTAGTCTGTCTCATGTATTGTCCGTGCATTGGTTTGTTGTGCCAGCTCTGTTCTGTCTGTCTTTCTCCTGTCTCTGTATATTTCTGGGTCTTCGTCTACTTTTATTAGTCCCTTCTTCCCATGCACTCTTTAGCCACTCGTCTTCACTGTTTTTTCAGATATTGCCCCAGTGCTCTGTTTTCGATGTTGACGCAGTCCTCTATACTTAGTAGTCCTCTCCTCCTTCCTTTCGTGTTATGTATAGTCTGTCCGTATTTGCTCTTGGGTTGTAGTTGCTTTGTGTATTGTCATATGTTTCCTGGTTTTCTGATCTATGCTGCGGAGTTGCTGCCTTCGTCCATTCACTATTCTTGCGCAGTATCTGATTACTGGCACTGCCCATGTGTTTATGGCTATCATCATATTTCCGGCGTTGTGTTTTGACTTGAGTATCGCCTTGAGTCTCTGCATATATTCTTTCCTGATCGTGTCCTTCATCTCTTGGTGTTTTATATCCCCTCCTTCCACATTATTATTATTATTATTATTATTATTATTATTATTATTATTATTATTATTATTATTATTATTATCATTATTATTATTGATTATGACATTTAGGTCCTGACGACCAAGGACCGGATCCCATCAGGATTATTCAGCGCCCTAAAGAAAATGAAAATTATAAATTAGTTTGAGAAATTATGAATAAGTGAATGATAATAGTCTTCATATATGAACGTAGAAAATGAAGAATGATGATGGAATCAGTAAAAATAATATAGCGAAATTTTACATTGAAAAATATAGACTTTGTAAAATAAAAATGACTAAAATATTTACTAAATATACTGAAATCACATCTCATTAAAACATAAAAAGAAAGTGTGATAAAGAAGAGAATAATTGAATTGGGGGATGAGTTATCAGAATCAGAGGAAGATAATCGATTATTATAATCATTATCATTATCCCTATTCGTATCGAACGATTCCACAGAGGCCACTGACTTGAAATTCAACCTTCCGATGAACAAAGAGTTAATTTTAAAGAAGGATTAGGTCATAGGAAATACGAAAGGACGAGATCGATTACCGGTAAAGAAAAAGTACATCAATAAATTAATAAAACAAAAAAAATGTTAGTAAATTAGGAAACACAAGCAGAATTGCCTGAGGGCAGTACTGCATTGCATTTTTCAGAAGGTCCACTAGCACAAACTGCATATCAGGACAGGTAATAGAAATAGCATCACAACAACATCTGCTCACAAATCACTTGCAAACTTATTCTGGTCATCGTTCGTGGGCGAATCATAATTCCCCATCTTTATTCAAAGGAGCTTTCATAATACAAACTCAATTTATTCCTTTCAGGATTAGAGTCGGTGATGATGATTATACCGGTAATCAGTTCACTGATCGCTTGAGTCTGATTAACTGAGATATCTTTATCTTCACTATCTGTGAACGATTCTTACTATCTCTGGTTTATACTAAAAATATCTCAACCAATGTCGCGAGAATCGAGGCCAATGTTTTTCTTAACATTTTTCCTTTAGGGCAGAGGTTTTTCATTTTTTTTTTCATAGCCACGCCCCCCTCTAAGAGTTGGTCCTTCCCTCCACGCCCCCCTTGCATCTATGAGTGAAATTCCCTCCCAGATTTAAAGGAAAATAAAAAAAAAAAATGAGAAAGAGAAGGAGTTTCGAGGGATAGGGAGGGAGGCCAATAATTACAAAACATGGTATACCCAACGAGTCTAACCAGAGTATTAGACTAGAAGAACCTAATGTCATAAGATGATACTTTTGCAATTTTTCATAAACTTCTGAATATTAGCTCATCATTCTTGTTCAAAGAATAACAAATCTAATTAGAGATTTTTCCATTCTTCCCTAGGGGTCCCGCCTCCCACTCCTCTAGGGTTAAGTAAAAGTTTAAGTAAAGAACCACTGTTCTAGGATTAAGTAAAAGGTTAAGAATCACTGCTCTAGGGTTAAGTAAATGGCTAAGTTAAGAACCACTGCTCTAGGGTAAGTCTAGAGAAAGTCTAGGCTAAGTTAAGAACCACTTCTCTAGGGTAAGTCTAGAGAAAGTCTAGGCTAAGTTAAGAACCAATGATCTAGGGTAAGTCTAGAGAAAGTCTAGGCTAAGTTAAGAACCACTTCTCTAAGGAAAGTCTAGAGAAAGTCTAGGCTAAGTTAAGAACCCCTTCTCTAGGGTAAGTCTAGAGAAAGTCTTGGCTAAATTAAGAACTGTTTCTCTAGGGTAAGTCTAGAGAAAGTCTGGGCTAAGTTAAGAACCACTGCTCTAGGGTAAGTCTAGAGAAAGTCTAGGCTAAGTTTGAACCCCCTCTCTAGGGTAAGTCTAGAGAAAGTCTAGGCTAAGTTAAAAACCCCTGCTCTAGGGTAAGTCTAGAGAAAGTTTAGGCAAAGTTAAGAACCACTGCTCTAAGGAAAGTCTAGAGAACGTCTAGGCTAAGTTATGAACCACTGCTCTAGGGTAAGTCTAGAGAAAGTCTAGGCTAAGTTAAGAACCCCTGCTCTAGGGTAAGTCTAGAGAAAGTCTAGGCTAAGTTAAGAACCACTGCTCTAGGGTAAGTCTAGTGAAAGTCTAGGCTATGTTAAGAACCACTGCTCTAGTGTAAGTCTAGAGAAAGTCTAGGCTAAGTTAAGAACCACTGCTCTAGGGTAAGTCTAGAGAAAGTCTGGGCAAAGTTAAGAACCACTGCTCTAGGGTAAGTCTAGAGAACGTCTAGGCTAAGTTAAGAACCACTACTCTAGGGTAAGTCTAGAGAAAGTCTAGGCTAAATTAAGAACCACTGCTCTAGGGTAAGTCTAGAGAAAGTCTGGGCAAAGTTAAGAACCCCTGCTCTAGGGTAAGTCTAGAGAAAGTTTAGGCAAAGTTAAGAACCACTGCTCTAAGGAAAGTCTAGAGAATGTCTAGGCTAAGTTAAGAACCACTGCTCTAGGGTAAGTCTAGAGAAAGTCTGGGCAAAGTTAAGAACCACTTCTCTAGGGTAAGTCTAGGCTAAGTTAAGAACCACTGCTCTAAGGAAAGTCTAGAGAACGTCTAGGCTAAGTTAAGAACCACTGCTCTAGGGTAAGTCTAGAGAAAGTCTAGGCTAAGTTTAGAACCACTTCTCTAGGCTAAGTCTAGGCCAAGTTAAGAACCACATCTCTAGGTAAGGATAGGCTAAGTAAAGAACACTTCTCTAGGGTAACTAAGTTCTAGGTTAAGTTAAGAACCTGTGGCAAAACTAGGCTAAGTTAAGAACCACTTGCTCTACGGAAAGTCTATGGGAGAACGTCTAAGGCTAAGTAAGAACCACTTGCTCTAGGGTAAGTTCTAAGAGAAAGTCTAGGCTAAGGGTTAAGAACCACTTCTCTAGGGTAAGTCTAAGAGAAGTCTAAGGCTAAGTTAAGAACCACTTTCTCTAGGCCTAAGTCTAAGGCCAAAGTTTAAGAACCATCTCTAGGGTAAGTAATAGGCTAAGTAAGAACCACTTCTCTAGGAAAGTCAGGTAGTTAAGAACCACGTCTCTAGGTAAGTCTAGGCTAAGTTAAGAACCAATGCTCTAGGGTTAATAAGTCTAGAGAAAGTCTAGGCTAAGTAAGTTACGACTTACTCATCAGGTAAGTCTAGAAGGCTAAGTTAAGAACCACTGATCTAGGGTAAGTAAGTCTAGAGAAAAAGTTGGGCAAAGTTAAGAACCCACTGCTCTAGGGTAAGTCTTAGGAGAAAGTCTAGGCTAAGTTAAGAACCACTTCTCTAGGGTAAGTCTAGGCTAAGTTAAGAACCACTTCTCTAGGGTAAGTCTAGGCTAAGTTAAGAACCACTTCTCTAGGGTAAGTCTAGGTTAAGTTAAGAACCACTCTCTAGGGTAAGTCTAGGTAAGTTTAAGAACCACTTCTCTATAAGGGTCCAGTCTAGGCTAAGTAAAGAACCATTCTTCTAGGGGTAAGTCTAGGTTAAGTTAAGAACCGCTGCACTAGGCTAGGTTAAGAACCTCTTCTCTAGGGTAAGTCTAGGCTAAGTTAAGAACCACTTCACTAGGGTGAGTCTAGGCTAAGTTAAGAACCACTTCTCTAGGGTTAAGTAACCTAGGTTAATTAAGAACCATTGAACTAGGCTAAGGGAAAAGCCCCTCTTTTAGTAAGTCTAGGCTAAGTTTAAAGAAACCCTTGCAATAGGCCATGTTAGGAACCACCTCCTTAGGCTAGTCTAGCTAAGTTAGGAACCAACTCCTCTAGGTAAGTCTAAGGCCTTAATTTAAGAACCTCTTCTCTAGGGTAAGTCTAGGCTAAGTTAAGAACCACTGCACTAGGCCAAGTTAGGAACCACTCCTCTAGGCTAAGTCGGTATTTCTACAGAAGCAATCCGCGGTGGCTTAGACTATGGCAATTGACTGATTCCTATGTTATTTTAGTTACTGTACAAGATTTAAAAGTAATATCCATTCGGGCCGGCTGTAACTAAGCAGTAATTGACCTTTGAAAGTTACATAATAGCCAGCACCAAACTCAAAGGTATATTAAAGTTAGTTCCAACCCCAAAACGAAAAAAATATTCCATTATACAACCCTTGTAAAGCAACTAAAAATAAACATAGAAAATGTCAATTGCCATAGTCTAAGTCATCCGAAGAACGTTCCTATAGGAAGGTACCAAGTATTCGTTACGGTGAAGGAAATGTAAACACAGCCGCCATGTTTAAATTCCCCAACCACCACGGAGCCATATGTTCACAAAGGGGAGGGGGGGGGTGGTAACGCACAGGTGGTGGGCGGCGGAGTAGGTGGAAGGTGGAAGGTCGAGTTGTCCTTAGCAGCACCCACTGAATAGTAACATACCTTGACGTCAACTTTCGGCGAAAGCCTAACACCTCAGTTCCTAAAACATAATAATTAAGATAATGTTTGGAGCTTACCTTAAAGGGTGAGGTACAAAGCAGCAGCTGCCTTTAAAAATGCGTGAGGCGGGTCTTGGGTTTCCTTCAAAATGCAGCTTGAAATAAGCAACAGCCAGTACCCGACGAAGTTATACATTCCTCTCCCGTATCTTGGAGTCGACTGCCGGAGTTCCCTCCACCTCCTTTCAATAGTATTAGTATGGGCACCGGTTTCTGGGTCCACAAAGTTCATCGAGTGGTTGACTGTCAAGTGGACATAACCTTCATCTCGCAGGCAGTCATAAGCCCTCCAACAGTCAGAAATAATAGTGGTACCCGGCACAATGTATTCTTTGATAACTGCAAGCAGAGTCCCACTCGTCCTGTCGGGTACGGGAACAACGAAAAACTCCCGGGGTCTGCCTGCAGATACCACCGAATACCCACTGGCCTTCGATGAGGCGACCTACGTTGTATTTTCTTCTCCCAAACTTCGCCTCATTGATTTCAACAATTGTGCCGGGCCCACCTATTTGCTTCTTCTGTTGGAAGCACCAATTAACTATGACCTGAAATAAAAGTCAGTGTTAGGGGAGTAATTAATTAGTAGGGTAAATTTCATAATAATACAAGGCAGGTTGTGTATGAGAGAGAGAGGGATGGGGGGGGAGAGTGGGGGAGAAGGAGGTATGAATGGAAAATGGTGAGGGGATAAGCAAAATACTTACTTCCCGGGAGAAGCTGGCCCAATCATTAATTGTCGAGTCCGACAGTCCAAGTTCGTTCTCCGCAACCATTGTAAGAAAAAAAAAAAATCACTCACATACAGGTATGCGAAGAAAAGAACAGAACTGTCTCAACATCAAGGTGGGACCCAGAGAACCAAGTGCCCTTCCCTTAAACAATGAAAAGTAGTAAGAACAGCGTTTTTTCTTTTTTTTTTTTTCGCTTTCTTACTATGTGGTCGATAAGACCGGTCACACCTAAAGGTAAACGTGGAGGGAAAAATATCCAATTATAAACATGAAAATATGGAGTAGGTCATAAATGGTATAGGTGTAATATAATATTGCCATGAATCTAGGGCCGGGTGATATCATGGTTACATGTAGAATCCAACAACTATTCGTAAGGTATTTACCTAAAGCACTTTTTTTGTGAGATCTAGGCGGCACTCATTCCCACAATGGGGGCAAAAGACCTGCTTCCTCAGGAGGCCGTGGTCCTGGCATAAACAGACCCAGCCGTTCATAATTACCTGAGTAATAGGCAGAAAAATCATTGTAACTGATGGGGGCAAAAGACCTGCTTTCCTCAGGAGGCCGTGGTCCTGGCAAAAACCAATTAGTCGATCATAATTACCTGAGTAAAAGGCAGAAAAATCTTTGTAACTCATGTAACAATTGTATCATGAAGTTGGCAAAGAGTTCCTGGTGAGGGGCTGGGCGAGCGTGAAGTAGATGCAGCAGTGGATGTCATGGCGGCAGATTCAACAGTGTTGGAGTTCTACAGTTAGGAGGTGGCAGGAGGCCAGACCGTAGAAAAACAGGGTAGGAGAGGTGGGGTGGAGTAGTAAAAATGCTTTGATGCTATTGGTTGAGGCAGGGTGGGGCTGAGGTAAATGAACAAGCACTTAACAAGATAAGTTGGCAATGTTAAGGGTAATAATAAAAGTAAATGGGTAGTTTTAGGAACTAAATGTAAATGTGGGATGGGTTCAAAATATGAATTAATACAAATACATATATAGGGCCCGAGAGGAGGGGGAGGGGGGGGGGGTGGCATTTAAGTCCTGGTGGTAAATGTGTAATAGGGCCTATAGTTGTTTTAATAAATACAAAAGACCATTAATTAAACATAGGTTAGCATATAACAAAACTAATTAAACTTGTAGGGGATGTTGCCTGACCAGGGGTGGGGTTGGACCTGCTGTAACCCCCCTTAAAGAACCAAACCAACCTAACATAACCTAGCAGGGATGTAACCTTACCTAGTATGGGAACTTAACTAGTAGGCAATGTTGCCTGACCAGGGGGCTTTGCCCACAGTACCCCCCCTTAAAGGCCTAACTTAACCTAGTAAGGAATGTAACCTAACCTAGTAGGGAATTTATTGCCTGACCAGGGGGCTTCGCCCCCGTACCCCCCCTGAAAAGGCTAACCTAACCTAGTAAGGAATGTAACCTACCTAACCTAACCTAGTAGGGAATATTGCCTGACCAGGGGGGCTTCGCCCCCCCGTACCCCCCCGTACCCCCTAAAGCTAACCTAACCTAGTAAGGAACGTAACCTAACCTAACCTAGTAGGGAAATACTAGGGGCCTAACGTAACCTAGTAAGGAATGTAACCTAACCAACCTAACCTAACCTAGTAGGGAATATTTGCCTGAACCAGGGGGGCTTCGCCCCCCGTACCTCCCCCTCCCCCTTAAAGGCCTCTAACCTAACCTAGTAAGGAACGTAACCTAACCTAACCTAGTAGGGAAATACTAGGCCTAACGTAACCTAGTAAGGAATGTAACCTAACCAACCTAACCTAACCTAGCCTAGCCTAGTAGGGAATATTGCCTGACCAGGGGGCTTCGCCCCCCTGTACCCCCCCTAAAGGCCTACCTAACCTAGTAGTAAGGGAAGTAACCTAAACCTAACCTAACCTAACCTAGTAGGGAACCAATTGCTGACCAGGGGGGCTTCGCCCCCTGTACCCCCCCTTAAAGGCCTAACTTAACCTAGTAAGGAACATAACCTAACTAACCTAGTAGGGAAATACTAGGCCTAACGTAACCTAGTAAGGAATGTAACCTAACCAAACCTAACCTAGTAGGGAATATTGCCTGACCAGGGGGCTTCGCCCCCCCGTACCCCCCCTTAAAGGCCTAACCTAATCTAGTAAGGAATGTAACCTAACCTAACCTAACCTAGTAGGGAACATTGCCTGACCAGGGGGGCCGCCCCCTTAAAGGCGTAACTTAACCTAGTAAGGAACGTAACCTAACCTAACCTAGTAGGGAAATACTAGGCCTAACGTACCTAGTAAGGTAATGTAACCTAACCAACCTAACCTAGTAGGGAAATATGCCTGACCATGGGGGGCTTCGCGTACCCCCCCATTAAAGCTAACCTAACCTAGTAAGGAATGTAACCTAACCACCTAACCTAACCTAACCTAGTAGGGAACATTGCCTGACCAGGGGGGCTTCGCCCCCCCGTATACCCCCCTTAAAGGCCTAACCTAACTAGTAAGGAAACGTAACAATAACTAACCTAAGTAGGGAAATACTAGGCCTAACGTAACCTAGTAAGGAATGTAACCTAACCAACCTAACCTAACCTAACCTAGTAGGGAATACTGCCTGACCAGGGGGGCTTCGCCCCTCCGTACCCCCCCTAAAGGCCTAACCTAACTAGTAAAGGAATGTAACCTAACCAACCTAACTAACCTAACCTAGTAGGGAATGAGGGAATATTGCCTGACCATGGGGGCTTCACCCCCTGTACCCCCCCTTAAAGGCCTAACCTAACCTAGTAAGGAATGTAACCTAACCAAACCTAACCTAGTAGGTAACCAAGTAGGGAATATAACCCCCCCCACCCCCCCCCCCCCCCCCCCCCCCCCCCCCCCCCCCCCCCCCCCCCCCCCCCCCCCCCCCCCCCCCCCCCCCCCCCCCCCCCCCCCCCCCCGGTATCCACCCTTGAAGAACTAACCAACCTAGCCTAACCGGGGTAACCCTTCAAGGAAGTAAAACTAGTAGGTAAACCAACATATAACAAACTAAACCTAAGGGTATGTTGCCTAACCGGGGGATGGGATTCGGCCCCCAGTAGGTAAAAATGACATATAAACCTAACTTTGATGGGTGTGGAAGTGTTGTAAAATGTAAAAAGAACCATACATAACTGCATAATAGTAAGGAAACTGGAAGGGAGGTGTAAATTGTAATGTCTGTAAAAGTGTATAATGGAATATATTGAAATGTAGGTTTTATAAGATAATGGCAAACTATATATTTAAATTTATATATTTAAATGTAGGTTTTATAATAATAATGGCAAACTTTAATCTAGGTATTGGTATCGGTGAGAAATGCATTGTAAATGGTGTAACGTAAAGAGCCAGTCGTGAATACTGGAAAGGGGAGGGATTGACTTGTGTATAAATGATATAGGGAGTGTGTATGTTATATGCAACGCAATGGTGCAATTCACGTAACAGGTAGGTAGGTAGGTAGGTATCGAAACGTCCTAAAACTGAGTTCTATATCAACATGTAGGCATTTTTAGGTGTCTGTCCTCAATTATACATAATATTTCAAGTTATATATGGTGAAAGTGATTAGGTGGGATATTTCAAAACAGTTATTATACAAATACTATGGAAAAATGAAAATAAAAAGGAATAAACACTAGAATTCACATAACATGTTTAATAAACAAATTAGGTAAATGCTTTTATGTAAACTCACGTATGGTTACCAGCCAGGTTCCCAGATGACACCACTACCAACCAGCCAAAGTCTACCATGAAACCAGCCAAAATCCCGCCAAATGGAAAATCCAAACAACCCAAATAACCGGCAAATATATGTGCGTTATATTTATCTTTATAAATGCATATTGTTATCATATATATGCTTGTATAGCGGCATCATAGTTTAGTTAGATAATATAAACTAATATAAGAATACAGGAAAAAAAACGAGAATGAATTGAAAATTTGAAATGAGGCTCGTTCTCTGAGAATCCGGCGGTCTGTTTTGTGGTCGTCTGGTGTGTGTGTGATTTTTATTTTAATTTCCATCTACATATTTTGCTTAAATGTTACCAAGTTTTTACTGAAAACCTATTCAAATTCCCCAGATGTTCCTGAAAACCTTAAAAAATTCCCAATCTGGGGAGAGATTCCTCAAACGTGGGATCAGAGTTTAGTTCAAATAGAAAGTATTTGAAAACCAGCCAAAATACCACTAACCAGCCAAAGTGAATTTTTTTTACCCACCAAATTAGGAAAAAAAAGCCAAATTTGGTGAAAAAACAAAAAACTGCCAAATCTGGGAACCCTGTACCACCCAATCCTTCACTCAGTCCGGTAGCAACGTAGGGGTCATACTGTAAGGTGTTTGGGCTAAATACATGTATCCCTCCCATAAACCCCATTTCTTTCCTCACTAAGCAGTCTGAGTTTAGGCCAAAAGCTCCCGTACAGTTAGCGCATGCGCAGTAGCATTAGCGCATGCGTAGTAGGATTCAGTGTTGTGGTAGTAGTAGTAGTAGACGAATATGGATGTGGAACGGCTCCACTATCGCTAGTTTTGTTATCTCTTATTTCCGCCTGTATTTCGTGTTTTTAAAAGTGATAAATGTGGGAAATACCACAATAACACGGCAAAATCACCCCAAGTGTTTTCTCCCCCACCCAAAACCCCGGTTCCCACTGGGGGTCCCCCTTACCGTAGGATAGAGTTGGGTTTTGTCCCCACCCAAAACCCGGTTCCCAATGGGAATCCCCTTTACCGTAGGATAGAGTTCAAAGGTAAATTAGAGTCGTCCGAATAAATATTACTTCAATTCTTGTTCAGGAGGTAAAAACTGCATAGAAAAACCGCAACTGCCATACTCTGGGCCGCGCAGATAGGTACACTAGATCTACCGCTAAGTCTAGGCTAAGTTAGGAACCACTCCTCTAGGCTAAGTCTAGGCTAAGTTAAGAACCACTTCTCTAGGGTAAGTCTAGGCTAAGTTAAGAACCACATAAGCCTTTGGCAGTCTCTCTGAGGACGGGACAGCTCGACACAATGCTCCTGGTGACTTCAAATGACTCCTGGTCTAAACTGCTTTTACCTCGGCCTCAATCCCCTTCTGAATGTAATCTGTTTCAAGGGTCGAGATTTTGGTCTGCGAATAAGATGGACTACAGATCTCTCTCTCTCTCTCTCTCTCTCTCTCTCTCTCTCTCTCTCTCTCCAACGCAATCTGAAAATCGGGGAGGGTTGCTACCGATGCAACTATACAAATTACAATAAATTATTACATCTGCCTACCTACTCCTACGCACAAAATGCTATATAAAGTGGAGTGGCATAAACTCCGTACAACTACTGGGCAATTATTCCAACATTGCCGAAGTACAATTACAGTAAATTACTCCTGGGCGAGATGACGCTATAAATCTGCGCTGCTCAAATGGGAGAATGGTGTTCGTTTACAAGTCGGCCATTAAATCTTGAAGCAGATTTAGAAACAACTGACGAACGCTAGGGAGTTTCTTCGGCGCAATCGAGCTTTCTGTACAGCCTACACAATAAAGGGCACCGAGAATAGATCTATCTTTCGGTGCTCTAGGTTTAACCACAGCCCGGTTGTGGCCTGGCCTATATAGTTGCCAGAGGCACGATTATCTAACTTTAACCTTAAATGAAATAAAAACTACTGAGGCTAGAGGGCTGCAATTTGGTATGTTTGATGATTGGAGGATGGATGATCAACATACCAATTTGCAGCCCTTTAGCACCAGTAGTTTTGAATGATTGAGTTGTGGATCCTCTATTCATCTTTTTAAGCCGTATAGGTTAGGGATGAAAGTAATGGGTTGGGGTTGCCTAATGGGGTTTAGATAGCAAGGTAGTTGGGGGGGGGAGGCGGTGAGGTTGCCTAATAAATGGGTGATGAGGCCGAGGGCTGGCTGATAGGGCACTTTGGAACGACCCCTATTTGTTTAAAAAAAAAAAAAAATCTGAAACCAAAACGTAAAAAAAAGGAGCTTTGAATCAGATCTATTTACTCTGAAAAAAAATAATAGAGTTCTGAAAGGTGAACGGATGTGGGCAGTCCTGGAGAGAAATCTATCTATGATTTTCATCGTTAGTTTCATTATTAATTTCTTTTTTCATGAAAGTTAAGGAGGAGAGTGTGGAGGTGTCATGAAGAGGGAACAGAATCCAAAATTCTCGTATTTGAGTCATGAATTTGGATGTTGAAAGAACAGGTCTGTCGAGAAAGCCAAACCTTTGTTCTGGTGCATTATCTATTGAAATAAAATACTCTAACTTTTCCCTTTACTCATATCAAATCGTATACCCTGTGGGAAGTATGCATTTACTATAAAGGAATATACATTTGCTGAGTTCATAATAACAAAGACAAACCATGATTTTCCCATAGTGAAAAATAATTGAATGGATGACTTTAATGAACTATTACTTTCTATAGATTAGCAAAATGAATGGTTTTTACCAAAACAAAACAATGGTTTTTACCCTGATGGAATACTGATTAGTAGGATAAATATCTATCTCACTATAAAAAACTCTTGTATATATATATATATATATATATATATATATATATATATATAGTATATATATATATATATATATATATATATATCTTACTACGTATACATATGGATATGTATTATACTATACATTGTATATATATTTTGCATAGGATACATTATATATATATATATATATATATATATAGATATATATCTTATATATATATATATATATATATATATATATACATATATATATATATATAGTATATATATATAATATAGGTATATATATATATATATATATATAAAATAGGTATAACATACATACAGTAACACACACACACACCCACGTATATATATATATATATATATATATTATATGTATATATATATATATCTATATATATATATATATCTAATATATATATACTATATGTGTGTGTGTGTGTGTGTGTGTGTGTGTGTGTGTGTGTGTATCAAAATCTACAATTGAGTGATCTGAAAAGAAATCTTTTACTCAAGAAATAATAAAAATAAGAAAAATGAATTAATACCAGCTCCTGTCAGCCAAACATCTGAGAAGCAAGAACCATAAAATCAATTCTGACTCTCCACAATGAACAATAAAAAAAGACTAACACTCTATCTTAGGTAAACAAGAGCCAAGAAGACTCAGAATGAAATAAATACATAAAAGAAAACAGGTTAAAATTAATATTAAAAAACTATAAATAAATAAACGGAGGATTTGCTCAAATACATCACGACTTCGCCACAGAGATGAATTGCAAGCAATAAATGGCAGAATAAGAGAATAAGTACATAAGAAAAAATATATTTCTAAAGATATCCTCAATCTTGGAATTCTGGGAATCGAAGGGGAAAGGCACAGAGAGATTCTCGAGAATGCTTGAAGCTGGGGTCTGAGAGGTTATGGGAACAGGGTGTTTGACAGATCGAGTTAAGGATAAGGACGCCCTTGAGAGAGAGAGAGAGAGAGAGAGAGAGAGAGAGAGAGAGAGAGAGTTTTCTATCGAAGGAGAGGCCATTGAAAAAGGGGAACAGAGGGGAAAGGGAAAATGAAGGGAGAATGAAGAGAATGGGTTAACGACAGGGAGAGAGAGAGAGAGAGAGAGAGAGAGAGAGAGAGAGAGAGAGTTAGGGTGGATTTCACGAACGTGCTCGAGTGCCAAAAATGATAGCAGATAATTCAATCAGTGCTTTACTCTCTCTCTCTCTCTCTCTCTCTCTCTCTCTCTCTCTCTCTCTCTCTCTCATATTATGATGAGGTCTTTCAGTGCTGGAATGGAAACAGGGTAAAAAGTCTTCATAAACTTCTGCAATTGTTATGAGAGGGTTAAGGAAAGTCAGATGGAAGAAAGATAATATGAACGGAGGTACAGCAAATGGAATGAAAGGGGTTTTCGCAGCTAGGGGCTTGAAGGAATGTCACTAAGAACTGTAAATAATATAGATAATAAAAATCTATTTCCTTAGGCAGCAGACGTCTGCTATATTTCTCTCTTAGGCTTCGCTGGTAAGTTTTTCCTTTCCAAGGATTTTATAAAAGTTGACGAACTAATAATCATATTCAACAAAGGACAAAAACTTCTGTCTAAAGTTTTTTTTTAACGATTATTTGATTTCCATTTTTTTTTTAGGTTTCTCCCTTAACCTTCTTCCCCAAAACGTGTTTTACGTCTAATTGGTAAGAAAACATCTTAAAACCTTTTTTTTTTTTTTTTCAGAAATAGATTTCGAAGTTTGGGAACGAAGGACTATTAAAGGAATAGAGCAAAGTGAAGGTTCTAGTGTTCATTTAAGATGAATTGCACTTTTTTCATTGTAATACTCCAAAGAATTTGAACTCTCAGATGAACAGAATAATAGTAAGAATTATTTAGAAGTATCTTCATCATACTATTACAAGATTTAATTTTCATTACTGTATGTTATGTGACATTAAACATAGATATGAATTATCATTATTATTATTATTATTATATTTTTTTTTTTTTTTTTTGCTTTATCACAGTCCTCCAATTCGACTGGGTGGTATTTGTAGTGTGGGGTTCCGGGTTGCATCCTGCCTCCTTAGGAGTCCATCACCTTTCTCACTCTGTGCGCCGTTTCTAGGATCACACTCCTTTGCATGAGTCCTGGAGCTACTTCGGCATCTATTTATTCCAGGTTCCTTTTCAGGGATCTTGGGATCGTGCCTCCTAGTGTCCTTATGATTATGGGTACAACTTCCATTGGCATATCCCATATCCTTCTGATTTCTATTTTCAGGAACTTACTCACATGAGTTCCTTACGTTTATATATATATATATATATATATATTATATAATATATATATATATATATATATATATATATATATAACGGTAAATACATTCTCATGAAAATTAATATAACTTCTTTCTGAATAAATGTTACAATGCTGGCACCTCTTAGAATGTCACCTGGTGATGTAGTCAGTGTGTGTATATATATATATATATATATATATATATATATATATATATATATATATATATATATATATATATATATATATATATATATATATATGTAGCACTGTATGTTGTGGAGAGTCAGAATTGATTTTATGGTTCTTGCTTCTCAAATGTTTAGCTGACAGGAGCTGGTATTAATTCATCTTCTTGCATTTTTATTATTTCTTGAGTAAAAAATTTCTTTTTCAGATCACTCAATTGTAGATTTTGATACAAACACACAACACACACACACACACACACATTTATTTATCTATATATATATATATATATATATATATATATATATATATATATATACAATATATATATAAATGTGTGTGTGTGTGAAGACGAAGAAGTATGGGCAGCTCCTCATAAGGACGCAAATTTTGTCTGTGCCATAAGTAGACATCAGATTTTAGAGTGGGAGACGTGTTATAAACAGAAAGCTTGTCCAGTTTAAAGATTGTAAGGAAAATGGCTAGAAGGAGAAAATATTGAGTCAGAAAACATTAATTTTAAATCGAATTAGTTACGTGGAAAAAGGATAAAGAAAGTCTTGTGATAAGAAATGATATTCTTTATAAGACTCATATGGATCAGTTAGGTAATATGATTTATAGATTAGCCGTTCCTGTTCTTTTAAGAAGTAGTGTTTAGTCGAAAACTCATGATAAACTAGGGCATCAGGGTATTGATAGAACTTACAAAATTACTGAACTCTATGGTTTATTGGCCCAACTGAGGGGATTGTAATAACGGAGTTCATTGAAATTGAAATTTGAAACTTGTTTTAAGGGCAAAGATGAAATTCCAAATAGAAATACCATTCCTGTTCATGTTGAAACTTCTCAACCCATGGAAATTGTGGCGATAGATTTTTGTTCCGTGAAAGATCAACCTCTGGAAAGGAGCATATTTAGTTTTTAAGTGACTGTTTTGCAAATAGTGTGGGCATATCCAACGAAGGATCAGAAAGCGACAACAGTGGCTAAAATATTGGTGGAAGAGCTCTTTTATAAATATGGAATTCCTCGCGCTTCATACTGGACCGGGGAAGAAATTCGAAAGCGCTCTAATTAAGGAAATCTGTAAAAGGTTTAATGTAAAAGAAATCACGCACTTCTCATATCACCTGAAGGAAACGGTCAAGTGGAAAGAATGAATAGAACTCTGTACGGTCTACTTAGAAGTTGGAGGAGGAGAAGAGGAACAAATGGCCATTGTATTTGCAGAGTTTAGTATTGCGTTATAACATAACACCTCACTCTGTTGACAGAGTTTTCTCCATATTTCTTGTTGTTCGGGAGGGAACCTTGTATTTCGATCGAGAGCTGGGGGTATCTGGAAGACGTTTACAAATTTCAAGACGGAGACTGGTTACGACAGCAAAATGCAAAAAGAAGTTTGGGATTTGGTTAGAAGGAACACACAAAAGAACTGGGTATCAAAAGCAAAGCCTATGTTAGCAAAGTCCAGAGAAAGTGATTTGGAGGTAGGACAAAAGGTTTTATTACGAGAGAAATAAAATAATTGGAAGAGCGAAACTAGGAGACGAATTCGGTAAGAGAAAGTGGGTAATTGAAGAAGTACTTAACAGGGACTGTGGTTTGTATAGAATTAGGCCTGAAGGAAGTGATGCTAAGGTTATCCATCGAAGGAATATTAAACCGCTCGCTGGATAGAAAGGAATGAGGGGGAAGAAAATATTGATGATTGGATACGGAAAATAATGATAATTTCGAAACCGCTGATATGGATGACAGTAGCTTAGAAATGCCTAATATGGAAGAAGTTTTAAACCAGGTTCGGGTTTGATTTAGCAACCATGGTAATAGTGAA
>NC_087207.1:22100912-22108011 GCF_015104395.2 Macrobrachium nipponense | reverse complement strand
GGAAGATGTTATATTTTAAGGAATAAGAACTGAAACTTTAAGCTTTAAGGTTTAGACGAAATGTCGAATTGAAGTCTTGACTCCAGATAACATGAAACGAGAAACAATACAAGAAGCATAATTGACAGAATTATTAGATAGATAGACAGAAAGATAGATAGAAAGATAGGTAGATAGACAGAAATAAATCCCTCAGCCGTATCGTTCCTTCTCTCTCGTGTCACAGAGGGGGGAAGAGGAGGAGGAAGAGGAGGAGGAGGAGGAGGAGGAAATATTTCTTCAAGGACATCAATCAGAAGGATCTTTTTTTTGGCCCCGACTGAATCCCTTTGCCTCCGATGGAGGAATCCCACATTTAGGACGCCCATCGAAGGATGCGACGCCTCCATAAGGATCGGTAGGATTCTTTGTTTCTTTTCCTAGAAGGACTAAAAGGTCTTTCTCTCTCTCTCTGGGGGATGAGTTATCAGAACCAGAGGAAGATAATCGATTATTATAATCATTATCATTATCCCTATTCGTATCGAACGATTCCACAGAGGCCACTGACTTGGAATTCAACCTTCCGATGAACAAAGAGTTCATTTTAAAGAAGGATTAGAAGGTTATGGGAAATACAAAAAGACGAGACCGATTACCGGTAAAGAAAAAGTACATCAATAAATTAATAAAACAAATAAAAATGTTAGTAAATTAGGAAAAACAAGGAGAACTGCCTGAGGGCTGTACTGCATTGCATTTTTCAGAAGGTCCACTAGCGCAAACTGCATATCAGGACAGGTAATAGAAATAGCATCACAACAACATCTGCTCACAAATCATTTGCAAACTTATTCTGGTCATCGTTCGTGGGCGAATCATAATTCCCCATCTTTATTCAAAGGAGCTTTCATTATACAAACTCAATTTAATCCTTTCAGGATTAGAGTCGGTGATGATGATTATAACCGGTAATCAGCTCACTGATCGCTTGAGTCTGATTAACCGAGATATCTTTATCTTCACTATCTGTGAACGAGTCTTACTATCTCTGGTTTATACTAAAAATATCTCAACCAATGTCGCGAGAATCGAGGTCAATGTTTTTCTTAACATTTTTCCTTTAGGGTAGAGTTTTTTCATTTTTTTTATAGCCACGCCCCCCCTCTAAGAGTTGGTCCTTCCCTCCACGCTGCCCCTTGCATCTATGAGTTTAATTCCCTCCCAGATTTAAAGGAAAATAAAAAAAAAAATTGAAAAAGAGAAGGAGTTTCGAGGGATAGGGAGGGAAGCCAATAATTGCAAAACATGGTATACCCAACGAGTCTAACCAGAGTATTAGACTAGAAGAAACTAATGTCATAAGGCGATACTTTTGCAATTTTTCATAAACTTCTGAATATTAGTTCATCATTCTTGTTCAAAGAATAACAAATCTAATTAGAGAATTTTCCATTCTTCTAAGGGGTCCGTTAGTCCCCGCTCTAAACCACTCCTCTAGGGTTAAGTAAAACAAAGGTTAAGTAAAGCAAAGCCAGACTTCTCTAGGGTGTAAAGTCGAGAGAACGTCGGGAAGTCTAAGTTAAGAACCACTTCTCTAGGGTTAAGTAAAAGGTTAAGTAAAGAACCACTGCTCTAGGGTTAAGTAAATGGCTAAGTTAAGAACCACTGCTCTAGGGTAAGTCTAGAGAAAGTCTAGGCTAAGTTAAGAACCACTTCTCTAGGGTAAGTCTGGAGAAAGTCTAGGCTAAGTTAAGAACTGCTTCTCTAGGGTAAGTCTAAGAAAGTCTAGGCTAAGTAAGAACCACTTCTCTAGGGTAAGTCTGGAGAAGTCTAGGCTAAGTTAAGAACCACTGCTCTAGGGTGAAGTATAGAGAAAGTCTAGGTAAGTTAGAATCACTGCTCTAGGGTAAGTCTAGAGAAAGTCTAGGCTAAGATAAGAACCACTTCTCTAGGGTAAGTCTAGAGAAAGTCTAGGCTAAGATAGAACCACTTCTCTATGGGTAAGTCTAGAGAAAGTCTAGGCTAAAGATTAAGAAACCACTTCTCTAGGGTAGTCTAGAGAAAGTCTAGGCTAAGTTAAGAACCACTGCTCTAGGGTAAGTCTAGAGAAAGTCTAGGCTAAGTTAAGAACCACTGCTCTAGGGTAAGTCTAGAGAAAGTCTAGGCTAAGTTAAGAACCACTGCTCTAGGGTAAGTCTAGGCTAAGTTAAGAACCACTGCTCTAGGGTAAGTCTAGGCTAAGTTAAGAACCACTGTACTAGGGTAAGTCAAGAACCACTGCTCTAGGGTAAGTCTAGGGTAAATTAAGAACCATTTTCTCTGGGTAAGTCTAGGCTAAGTTAAGAACCACTTCTCTAGGTCAAGTGCCAACAAGCGCATAGAAGCGCATAAGCCTTTGTCACTCTCTCTGAGGACGGGACAGCTCGACACGATGCTCCTGGTGACTTCAAATGACTCCTGGCCTAAACTGCTTTTACCTCGGCCTCAATCCCCTTCTGAATGTAATCTGTTTCAAGGGTCGAGATTTTGGTCTGCGAATGAGATGGACGACAGATCTCTCTCTCTCTCTCTCTCTCTCTCTCTCTCTCTCTCTCACAACGCAATTCTGAAAATCGGGGAGGGGGGCTGGTGGGTGCGGGTGGGGGGAAGCATTCTGCTACCGATGCAACTATACAAATTACAATAAATTATTACAGCTGCCTACCTACTCCTACGCACAAAATGCTATATAAAGTGGAGTGGCATAAACTCCGTATAACTACTGGCCAATTATTCCAACATTCCCGAAGTACAATTACAGTAAATTACACCTGGGCGAGATGACGCTATAAATCTGCTTTGCTCAAATGGGAGAATGGTGTTCGTTTACAAGTCGGCCATTAAATCTTGAAGCAGATTTAGAAACAACTGACGAACGCTAGGGAGTTTCTTCGGCGCAATCGAGCTTTCTGTACAGCCTACACAATAAAGGGCACCGAGAATAGATCTATCTTTCGGTGCTCTAGGTTTAACCACAGCCCGGTTGTGGCCTGGCCTATATAGTTGCCAGAGGCACGATTATCTAACTTTAACCTTAAATGAAATAAAAACTACTGAGGCTAGAGGGCTGCAATTTGGTATGTTTGATGATTGGAGGATGGATGATCAACATACCAATTTGCAGCCCTTTAGCACCAGTAGTTTTGAATGATTGAGTTGTGGATCCTCCATTCAGCTTTTTAAGCCGTATAGGTTAGGGATGAAAGTAATGGGTTGGGGTTGCCTAATGGGGTTTAGATAGCAAGGGGATGGGGTGGTGGTGTGAGGTTGCCTAATAAATGGGTGATGAGGCCGAGGGCTGCCTGATGAATAAGGCACTTTGGAACGACACCTATTTGCTCTAAAAAAAAAAAATCTAAAAACCAAAACGTAAAAAAAAGGAGCTTTGAATCAGATCTATTTACTCTGAAAAAAATAATAGAGTTCTGAAAGCCGAACGGATGTGGGCAGTCCTGGAGAGAAATCTATCTATGATTTTCATCGTTAGTTTTATTATTAATTTTTTTTTCATGAAAGTTGATGAGCAGTTTGTGGAGGTGACATGGAGAGGGAACAGAATCCAAAATTCTCGTATTTGAGTCATGAATTTGGACGTTGAAAGAACAGGTCTGTCGAGAAAGCCAAATCTTTGTTCTGGTGAATTATTTATTGAAATAAAATACTCTAACTTTTCCCTTTACTCATATCAAATCGTATACACTGTGGGAAGTATGCATTTACTATAAAGGAATATACATTTGCTGAGTTAAATAATAACAAAGACAAACCATGATTTTCCCATAGTGAAATAATTACTTGATATGAAATTAATGAACTATTACTTTCTAAAGCTTAGCAAAATGATGGTTTTTACCAAATCAAAACAATGGTTTTTACCCTGATGGAATACTGATTAGTAGGATAAATATTTATCTCACTATAAATACTATATACTATATATATATATATATATATATATATATATATATATATATATATATAGAAATATGTATATACCTACACACACACACACACACACACACACACATATATATATATATATATATATATATATATATATATATATAAAATTTTTTTTATATATATATATATATATATATATTTATAAACTATATATATATATATATATATATATATATATATATATATATATATATAGTGTGTGTGTGTGTGTGTGTGTGTGTGTGTGTGTGTGTGTGTGTGTGTGTATCAAAATCTACAATTGAGTGATTTGAAAAAGAAATTTTTTACTCAAGAAATAATAAAAATACAAGAAAAGGAATTAATACCAGCTTCTGTCAGCTAAACATTTGAGAAGCAAGAACCATAAAATCAATTCTGACTCTCCACAATGAACAATAAAAAAAGACTAACACTTCTATCTTAGGTAAACAAGAGCCAAGAAGACTCATGAATAAATAAATAAATAAAAGAAAACAGGTTAAAATTAATATTAAAAAACTATAAATAAATAAACGGAGGATTTGCTCAAATACATCACGACTTCGCCACAGAGATAAACTGCAAGCAATAAATGGCAGAATAAGAGAATAAGTAGATAAGAAAAAATATATTTCTAAAAATATCCTCAATCTTGGAATTCTGGGAATCGAAGGGGAAAGGCACAGAGAGATTCTCGAGAATGCTTGAAGCTGGGGTCTGAGAGGTTATGGGAACAGGGTGTTTGACAGATCGAGTTACGGATAAGGACGCCCTTGAGAGAGAGAGAGAGAGAGAGAGAGAGAGAGAGAGAGAGAGAGAGAGAGGGAGGCCTTCACGAAACGTGCTCGAGTGCCAAAAATGATAGCAGATAATTCAATCAGTGCTTTACTTTCTCTCTCTCTCTCTCTCTCTCTCTCTCTCTCTCTCTCTCTCTCTCTCTCTCACATTATTATGAGGTCTTTCAGTGCTGGAATGGAAACAGGGTAAAAAGTGTTCCTAAACTTTCTGCAATTGTTATGAGAGGGTTAAGGAAAGTCAGATGGAAGAAAGATAATATGAACGGAGGTACAGCAAAAGGAATGAAAGGGGTTCGCAGCTAGGGGCTCGAAGGAATGTCACTAAGAACTGTAAATAATATATATAATAAAAATCTATTTCCTTAGACAGCAGACTTCTGCTATATTTCTCTCTTATGCTTCGCTGGTAAGTTTTTCCTTTCCAAGGATTTGATAAAAGTTGACGAACTAATTATCATATTCAACAAAGGACAAAAACTTCTGTCTATAGTTTTTTTTTAACGATTATTTGATTAACAACTTTTTTCTTCTTTTTTTTATGTTCCTCCCTTAACCCTCTTCCCCAAAACGTGTTTTACGTCTAATTGGCAAGAAACATCTTAAACTTATTTTTTTCAGAGATAGATTTCGAAGTTTGGGAACGAAGGACTATTAAAGGATTAGAGCAAAGTGAAGGTTCTAGTGTTCATTTAAGATGAATCGCACTTTTTTCATTGTGATACTCCAAAGAATTTGAACTCTCAGATGAACAGAGTAATAGTAAGAATTATTTAGAAGTATCTTCATCATACTATTACAAGATTTAATTTTCATTACTGTATGTTATTTGACATTAAAAATATATATGAACTATTATTATTATTATTGCATTTTTTTCATTGTAATGCTCCAAAGAATTTGAACACTGTGCATGAACAGAAGAATAATTAGTATTATTCAGAAGCACTTTCATCACATTATTACAAGATTTAATTTTCCTTACTGCTTATAATGTGACATTAAATATTTATATGAATTATTATTGTTATCATTTAACATTCATTTTATTTTTGTCTATCACAGTCATCCAATTCGACTTGGTGGTTTTTATAGTTTGGGGGGGTTCCGGGTTGCATCCTGCCTCCTTAGGAGTCCATCACTTTCCTCACTATGTGCGCTGTTTCTAACAGCACATCCTTCTGCAGGAGTCCTGGAGCTACTTCGGAATCTAGTTATTCCAGGTTCCTTTTCAGGGATCTTGGGATCGTGCCTCCTTATGTCCTTATGATTATGGGTACAACTTCCACTGGCAAATCCCATATCCTTCTGATTTCTATTTTCAGGAACCTTACTCACATGAGTTCCTTACGTTTATTTATATATATATATATATATATATATATATATATATATATATATATATATATATATATATATAAATAAACTTAAGTACATTCTCATGAAAATTAAAATTATAAACTTCTGCTGAATAAATTTTACAGATGCAGGCACCTCTTCGTATGTCACCTGGTGATGTAGTCAGTGTATTTGATTTATATATATATATATATATACTATATATATAGTATATATATATATATATATATATATATATTATATACATATACATAACATTATATACATATATACATATATATATATATATATATATATATATATATATATATATATATATATACTATACATTACATATACATATCATATATATATATATATACATATATATATGATATATAGATAGATAGATAGATAGATAGATAGATAGATAGATAGATAGATAGATAGATAAATATATAGATAGATAGATAGATAGGCAGACAGATAGTTAGATAGAAACATAAGTACATTATTATGAAAATTTATATACTTCATTGCTGAATAAATATTACAAATGCAGGCACCTCCTAGAATACCACCTGTTGATATACGTATACTGTTAACTAAAAAAAAAAATGAATGAGATCTTAATAAATACAACAGAGACTATAAACATTTAGGCTTCATAACCAACGCATAAGCAGCAGAAACGCATCAGGCCCAATATAGTAAATCCCGTTCGACCAACTGATTAATCATTTGCATTGAATTATGACCCAACTATTTTCATTTTAACTTTCCAGCTCCTCCTCCCCCTCCTCATTAGGTCACTTGACCCTGTAAGCGCCCTCTGGAACTTTTAATTAATTTCCATTCATAATGAAACTGCAGTGCGATGAATTATTAAAAAAATTTTTTTTTTTTTTTGGTCTTCGTTCGAGAGTAAGAGAATTCTTCTATCTCAACTTGCTGAGAATTTCCTGCGTAATTATGAATATATTTAAAAAAAAAATAATGATAGG
>NC_087207.1:22093412-22095912 GCF_015104395.2 Macrobrachium nipponense | reverse complement strand
TGTCAGCTTTAGAGACGTATCAAAGGAAGGATGTAGGGAGACTGGTACTTATTTTAGGCCTATATCTTAAGCTCTTTTCCTGAACCCTGCTGCTGCTGTATGTTCTGTTTCCAGGATTGCCCTGCTCATGGGGCGTTAAGCTGACCCCCAACACCCAGGAAAAACACCTGCCCTCGCCCTCAGTCGGCTACAGTCGTGACCTCGGACGGATGTCCCCAACCAGCCTTCCACTTAGGCCTAACGGCGTTACTGGCGCGCCCGAGCCCCAGACCTGAGAAAGCGACGGACCGCATTTCTACAAAGGTCCACTGATCATGGCATCCAGGTACGTCTTGTGAAACAGCATATTGCCAGTACCTTACCTCCTAGTGTCTATTTACTCCCCATTTTCAAACTTCAACCTCAAATGAATATCCCTTTGTGCTTCTCACTGCCTATGTGATCGTCCCCAGACAAATGAAGTCATTGCATACCTCAGTTAAAACACTAGTGTGCCTTTCCCCAGTGTTAGAGAACTGAATAATCGTAACTTGTGCAAAAGTCCTTTTTTTTATCTTGTCTAATCTGGGATCTTTTCCAGATTCCCTGAGTCACGAGTCCAAGTCTGTCCGCCCACAAGTGTTGCATTACCGCAAGATTTCGAAACCCAGCTTTACGTGAATCTCATTTAAGCCAACTATCATCCCTGAGAGATATTAGTCCACTGTGGACCAGTTGCATTTACTTCCAGGCTGTAAGCAGCCTCTTGTAAATAAATAGATGTAAAGTAATTAGCTGAGTTTCTGGCGACCTTTTCCTCTAGAATAAATGTTCACTTTAAATCCTTTTTACTGTAAGTTCAAGTAATTTACTCTGTTTCCCTCAAACTATTCCTGTTTATGTATTGGAGTCCTTTCAAGGCCGGGCTTCATAGTAACAATATACATATATAAAATACACACATATGTGTATATATATATATATATATATATATATATATATATATATATACACATATATGCATATACAATAGATATGTATAAATATATTTACTATATACCATCCAGTTGAATGATGTCCATTTTAGTAATTGTACTATTGCACAGAACAATTGTGTAAGTGCTAAGTAAACATTCATATACACACAGACATACTCACACACACATACACACCACACACACACACACACATATATATATATATATATATATATATATATATATATATATATATATATATATATATATATATATATATATATATATATATACCAATACATTATGTATGTATGTATACATTGATATATATTACCGTAGATACCTTCATATCTCATCTATGCAATGTAGTTGTGCAACGAGATGTTTTGTGAAATAAACTGTTTATATATTTCGTGCAACGAATTGTTTACATATAGTACAATATCATAAGTCCATTTCAGCAGGATAATTATAATCATAACAATTACCTTGAAAAAAGCGAAACGTCGAATAATCACTGGAAGTTAAATGAATAATAAACGAATAACGAAGTGGAATCGTACGATGCATTAATGTATGAAAATCTCATAAATAAACGGATTACGAAGACGATGCAGATTCAGTTTATGAATAAATGCAACGCGTTTCATTAAGGAGTCATTACTTAATTTTTCACGCGGAAGACGACTAATGCGTTCATCTTGAACGACTTTCATTAGCAATGACTTTATTTCAGCGGGAAATGCATATACGGATGTATATAATTATCTACCTATGTATATAAATAATATGTGCAATATTTAGTATGCATATAAGGGTGTGAGTCAGCCCACCGAAATATAGTAGTCCTTAGGTTTAAACCAGTGTTTTCATGGGCCTTTTATATTTGATATATATATACATATATATATATTTCATATATAGTGTATATTATTATATATATATATATATATATATATATATATATATATATATATATATATATATATATATAGATATATATATATATATATATATATATATATATATATATATATATATATATATATATATATATATATGTATGTACGTATGTATTGTAACTTAGTTGTCATTAATTTATAGATATTATTTAAATTTTACATTTTAATTTGAATATTTAAAGTGTTGTATTCTTTCTTTATTAGCTTTTTGTCTGCTCACCGGTGGTTATCTTGGTGTTTTATATTGGCTAACGACTGTTTCATATTTTTTCAAGTTGTGTTGGTTACGTGGCTGTGCTCCTTCGAAATCCGAGGGATTGAGGTTTACTCTTGAAGGAGTTTGCCTCAGTGTGTTTCTGAACCTCCAACCTTGAAGGGCGATGCTATTGCTGCTGGATATATATTTATTCCTCGTTTTATTGGAGAGCCACATTTAGACGCTGTATGTCCCATTGGATAATCTTACCCTGTAGCAAGGATATTCTTCAATTTGTGTGCTGCCCTTGTTTCAGTAAAAGCCAAGGGGACCTCTCTGTCCGAATGTAATAACAGTTATACCTGTATTTATTTATTGAGATCACG
>NC_087207.1:22083412-22088412 GCF_015104395.2 Macrobrachium nipponense | reverse complement strand
CTTACGTTTATATATATATATATATATATATATATATTATATATATATATATATATATATATATATATATATATATACGAGCTACAAATGTCCTTTAATACATTGGAATTAATATATTTTTCATATATGTTTAACCGAGGGAGAATTTATAAAGCGATAATAGAATTGGCGGCCGAGAGGCGCGAACCATCGACCTCTCACTTCCATAACTGGCAGTGAAGCCTTAGACAACCCCGCCACCGCAAGAGATATTTGAGATGGGAGGCGGCATAAACTTATATCTCTTGCAGTGGTGGGGTTGTCTAAGGCTCACTGCCAGTCCTGAATTGATTGAGGTCGATGGTTCGCGCCTGTCGGCCGCCAATTCTATTATCACTTAATAAATTCCCCTCGGTTAAACATATATGAAAATATATTCATTCCGATGTAGAGCGAATTAGATATTAAAGGACATTTGAAGCTCGATATATGTATATGAATCACGGTAATAGATAGACTTATATATATATATATATATATATATGTATATATAATATATATATATATATATATATATATATATATATATATATATATATATATATATATATATATATATATATATATATATATATATATATATATATATATATATATATATATATATATATATATAATATATATATATATATATAAACGTAAGTACATTCTCATGAAAATTAATATAACTTCTTGCTGGATAAAATGTTACAAATGCAGACACCTCTTAGAATATCACCTGGTGATGTAGTCAGTATATATATATATATATATAGTATATATATATATATATATATATATATATATATATATATATATGTATATATATATATATATATATATATATAAAGGTAGATAGATAGATAGATAGAAAATTGATATACCTAATAGCTGAATAAATATTACAAATGCAGGCACCTCCTAGAATACCACCTGTTGATATACGTATACTGTTAACTAAAAAAAATAAATACAACAGACTATAAACATTTAGGCTTCATAACCAACGCATAAGCAGCAGAAACGCATCAGGCCCAATATAGTAAATCCCGTTCGACCAACTGATTAATCATTTGCATTGAATTATGACCCAACTATTTTCATTTTAACTTTCCAGCTCCTCCTCCCCCTCCTCATTAGGTCACTTGACCCTGTAAGCGCCCTCTGGAACTTTTAATTAATTTCCATTCATAATGAAACTGCAGTGCGATGAATTATTAAAAAAAAATTTTTTTTTTTTTTTTTGGTCTTTCGTTCGAGAGTAAGAGAATTCTTCTATCTCAACTTGCTGAGAATTTCCTGCGTAATTATGAATATATTTAAAAAAAGATAGGATATTAACGAAAACATATGCGGAGGGATAAAAAAGCTTATTAAAATGAAAAAAGATTATAAATGTCACAAAATGAGAATTAAAAACGACATTTTTTTTTCAGATATTTGACGGAACTAAAAAAAATCGTAAAATATTAATATAACCTATCTTTCAGTGGTCTCTATGTAACGCTGTATGAGCCGCGACCTATGAAACTCTCAGCCGCCCGTGGTGCCTTGTGCTGTTGCGTTGCCAGAAGCACGATCATGGCTAACTTTTAACCTTAAATAATATGAAAACTACCATGCCTAGAGGGCTTCAATCTGGTATGCTTGATGATTGGAGGGTGGAAGATCAACATACCAATTTGCAGCCCTCTAGCCACAGTGGTTTTTAAGATCTCAGGGCGGACAGAAAAACTGCAGACAGACAGACAGACAAAACCGGAACAATAGTTTTCTTTTCAGAAAACTAATAAAAAGCATGTTTCCTGAAAGGCACGAAAATGATCTATTGACATTGTTGCCAGTGACAGGAAAATATTAAATAATCAAACAAATAAACAAATTAATATGAATAAAAAAAGGCAACATAAATAAATTACCTCAAGAAACTGACGAGCGTGACCGAGAATAAATTAATAAATATATAAATAACTAAATAGGTAAATAAATATGTAAATAAGCGAATATATAAGTACATTAGTAAATAAGCATACACACTAATAAATCAATGAACAAACAAGTAAATAAACCGAGATGGAGACACCATTATCTCGAGATAGTGATGCATGTAACTAAAAGTAAATAAATAATTACAGAAATGAGTAAATGGATAATCAAATAAATAAATACATGAAAAATAAATGATGAGATAATAAAAAAAAATATATATATATATATATATATTATATATATATATATATATATATATATATTATATATATATATATATATATATATATATATATATATATATATATAAGCCAACATGAAGACACCATATCACCATTTGATTCTTGTTAATGCTGGAATTGGGGGTGTATTTTATCAGGTGGGGGGGGGGGGGGGGCATAAGGGAGAGGCAGGTGGGAAAGAGGCGATGGGAATCTATTGGAAATTCTGTTGATAAAGGATGGTGCCTATTAGGTATGCATTGGCTATTTAGGAAGTCTAGGAAGTCTCTCTCTCTCTCTCTCTCTCTCTCTCTCTCTCTCTCGGAGGGCACTCCTACCCATGATGTGCAGTTCAAAATTGTTGCAAAATTCAAAATAGCTTTATAGAAACACTTCACTTATAAAAAATCGAGGTATACTTTTTTGAGGAACAGCTATTATATATCATATTATATATATATATATATATATATATATATATATATATATATATAAATATATATATATATGTATTCATATATATACATTATAGTATACGTATATATAGCTACATATATATATATATATATATATATATATATATATATATATATATATAATTAATATATATATATATATATATATATATATATATATATATATATATATATATATATATATATATATAACATATGAATATTATCACATCACCGGATTCATATAAATCATTCGAGCTACAAACGTCCTTTAATATCTAATTTGCTCTACCTCGGAATTGATATAGTCATATAGCTTAACCGAGAGGGGGAATTTTTTAGTTGATAATAATTTCGATTCTAATTACAAATACAACGAGATCGACGTTGATTTGAAATGGTCAGAATCGATATAAACTTTAGCCTCTCTTGATAGCCGTTCGGTAGCGTCACTGTCCGATCCTAATTTCGTTCCCCGTCCAACTGGACGGTGGTTCGATCCCATGGGGGTACGAAATTATTATCAACTGAAAAATTAAAAAATTCCCCCTCGGTACATATATGAAAATATATCAATTCCGAGGTAGAGCGAATTAGATATTAAAGGACATTTGTAGCTCGAATGATAATACATATATATATATACACATATATATATATGTGTGTGTGTGTGTGTGTGTGATATATATGTAGCTATATATATGTATATATATATATATAATATATATATATATATATATATAATATAAAACATCCACCTTCCAACCATCAAACACACCAAATTGCAGCCCTCTAGCCTCAGTAGTTTTTATCTTATTTAAGGTTAAAGTTAGCCATAATCGTGCGCTGGCAACGATATATAAGCCAGGCCACCGCCGGGCCGTGGTTAAAGTTTCATGGGCCGATGCTCATACAGCACTATACCGAGACCACCGAAAGAATAAAAAATTTGACTAAAAAATGGGAAGGATAAAAAACCGGGAATAAAAAGTGGGAAGAATAAAAAAAATAAATAAAAAGTGGGAAGGATATAAAAATTTGACTAAAAGTGGGAATAACAAATGGAAAGTATAAAAAATGGGAATAAAAACGGAAATCATAAAAAAATAAAAAAAATAAAAAATGGGAATAGAAATGAGAAGAATAAAACATTGGAATAAAGAGTGGGAAGAATAAAAAATGAGAAGAATGAAAAGAGAATAAATAAATGGAAAAATAAAGAATGGGAAGATAAAAAATGGGAAGAATAAAGATATGGGAATAAAATGTGGGAAGAATAAAATGGGATGAATAAAAATGGGAAGAATAAAAAAACGGGATAATAAAAAATGGTTAAAATAAAAGAACGGAAGAATAAAAAACGGAAAAAAATGGGAAGAATAAAAAAACGGAAAACTAAAAAAATGGGAAGAATAAAAAACGGGAAAATAAAAAAGTGGGAAGAATAAAAAGAGTGAAAATAAAAAAGTGGGAGGAATAAAAAAAACGTTAAAATAAAGAAAATGGGAAGAAAAGTCGCCACACTGAATTGGTCCTAAAAGGTTTCAGATGAAAATTCCGGCGAATATTTTATCAACCATAAAAGATTCCTCGAGTTCCTAAAAAAAAAAATAGTTTTATCACAAAGTGAAGGATAAAACCCGTCAGATTTGGTGCGAATAATTCAGCACTACACGATTCGGTCATTTATTAATTAGAGATAAATAAAAAATAAGAAAACACATTTTTGATAAAAAACTAAAAAAAAAAAAAAAAAAAAAAAATTCTAAAGGAAAAAATTAAATGGCAGTGGAAACTTTTTTTTTCTCGGCATATATTGACGGGTAAAGACACTAATACACTTCCCCCGCACGCTTGAGGAGGAGCACTGTAGGCATTATTTGAGGTTCTACGCAGCTTCCCTTCGGCCCCTAACCACAAGCCCTTTCATTCCATTTACTGTACCTCTGTTCATATTCTCTTTCTTCCACCTTACATTCCACCATCTCCTAACGACTGTTTTGTAGTGCAACTACTTTGAGGTTTTCTTCCTGTTATACCATTTTTAGCTTGCTCGGGGCGTAAGCCTACAAAGTACTTTGTGTTTGTTGTTGATCTTGTTGAGGGCAGGAAAGGTCTATGGAAGAGCCTAAACATTTCTGAAAATAGTGTTTCGCTTCGAGTAAAAGATACAGGAATTTTAGGATAAGATATTCATAATTTATTTATTCGAATAAAAATGTATAAAATTAAATAATGCGCATGTTAAACAGTACAGAACTATTATTTCTAATAAAATACAGCGTAATTATTTTAATTTTCGTTGGTGAAACCACGC
>NC_087207.1:22064467-22071967 GCF_015104395.2 Macrobrachium nipponense | reverse complement strand
ATATATATATATATATATATATATATATATATATATATATATATGTTTATATGTGTACTATGTGTATATATGTACATACATATGTATGCAACATACATAGTACATACATACATACATGCATATAAAACTTAGTGGGGCCTCATATATAAAACTTGGGGGATGATAAACGAGGCTATTTTGCCTCAGAGAGAGAGAGAGAGAGAGAGAGAGAGAGAGAGAGAGAGAGAGAGAGAGAGATTCGGGTAAAGTGAGTGGGCCAAACAAATTCCCCAAAGCGATAAAAATCGTGAGCGAAGGTTTTATTTAGAGAGTTACTGATGAATACTTCAACCACGACGGCGCCTTTGAACTTTCTGAATGAGTAATGATGGTTAATTTGCGCAACTTATCAAAAGAAATCATGACGTGGTTTTTTTTTTTCTTATTTAAGCGTTTTTTGTAGGGTTTTATTCATTTTTATTTCCCCTCCTTCTCCCCCCCCACCCCTGCAACCAACCCCAGTTTTACCTCTCTTCCTACGGGAGGTAGTGCCGTCGGTGCACCTCACGTTGTGCGCTGTAGGTACTGCTAGAGGGTGTTTATCGTGCTGTCCAACCGCTCCAACTCTCTCTGTCTCTCGTCTCTCTCTCTTCACTGCATATATATATAAATATATATATATATATATATATATGTATGTATGCATGTATATGTATATATCTATATATATATATATATATATATATATATATATATATATATATATATATATATATATATATATATATATATATATATATATATATATATATATATATATATATATATATTATATAATATATATATATATACTTTATATATTCATATAATTTATATATAAATATATATATAATATATATATATGTATAAATATATGAAATATAAATAATTATTTATATATATTATATACATGTATATGTATATTATCTTTTTATTTGCCTTTACATATACGTAATTCAAAATCATCTACAGTAATACATAGTGCCTATCATTGCGTGTGTATGTGTATATGATCGTATACAACGTGTATTTCTCTATTTGGATTTTACTCCCATTCATCATTAAATACCTAAGAATAATTCTGAAAAATAAATGAAAAAAGGAAAAATAATTTTAAGCTCAATAAACTCGTTTAAGTAATGACAGATAAAGAGAGCCACTTAAACCTAACCTTTCCATCGGTCCAGACTCCAGAAAGAGAGGAAAAAAAAAAGAAAACATTACAAGTCGATCGTAAAACAAATGGCTTTAAAAATTATAAATCGCTTAAAAATAAATCGCTTTAAAAACAATATAAATCGCTTAAAAATAAATTATAAATCGCTGAAAGATATATCGCTTTAAAAACATTATAATTCGCTTTAAAAAATTATGAATCGCTTAAAAATAAAATATAAATATACACTTAAAAATTATAAATTGCTTAAAAATAAATCGCTTGAAAAACATAATTCGCTTAAAAGGAAAATCCCTCGAAAAACATAAATCGCTTGAAAATAAATCGCTTACAAATTTATAGGTCTCTTTAAAAAAATTCAGAAATCGCTTAACAAAATTATATATCGCTTTAAAAAAAATTATAAATCGTTCAAAATATATAGCTGAGGTCCATCGAAAAGTTAGGGGTGGGGTGGGGGAATTTAGGTGTTAGGGATTGGCGGCGGCAGCTTAAGTTGGAGGGGGAATGGGAATGACCTCGCCAACTTGAAGGACCTCGAGGAGGGAAGTCTGAGCCCGAAGTTGGAGTCCTTCTGATTAAGTTGACGAGGCGAAAATTTCCTCCGACCGCTTATGAATTCCAACGACTGACTGCCTGACTGACCGCTGGAGGAGGAAGGAGGAGGAGGTGGGGAGGGGAGGAGAAGATGGGAAAGAGGAGAAGGACCAGGAGGAGGAGGTGAAGGGGAGGAGAAGATGGGGAGGAGGAGGACGACGAGGAGGAGATGGGGAGGAGGAGGAGATGGGGAGGAGGAGGAGGAGATGGTGGGAAGGAGAAGGAGGAGGAGGAGAAGAAGGTGGGTAGGTGGGGAGGAGAAAATGGGGGAGGAGAGGGGAAGATGGGGAAAGAGGAGGTGGAGGAGGAGAAGGAAAAGATAGGGGAGGAGGTGAGGAAGAGGAGGAGAAGGAGGCGGGGGAAGAGGAGAAGATGGGGGAGGAGGAGGAGGTGGGTGAGGTGGAGGAGATGGGGAGGAGGAGGAGGAGGAGAGGATAGAAGGAGAAGATGGGGGAAATGAAGGAGGTGTGTGAAGAGGATGAGGACGAGGAAATGGGGAGGAGGAGGATGGGGGTGTCTTTGTCAAGACAGGAAATACGTTGTCAATTAAATTAATTTTTTTCTAATAAAATAACTCCCTCGATCAGATATAGTCTAGACTCCACATTAATGCTATATTCAAGTTCTCATATTAGCAATGTGATATCAGTTTAATAGAAAAATGTCCTCTAATTGTATTTATTGAAAACGTTTTTGCCAAAACAGAGGCCAAAACTAGAATCAAACTAACCTGACAATTACATAATTACCTTTTTATTATCGTACCCGGGAACCCTACCAGTCAAAACTACGGTCGAGATAGACGTTGCTTAGCAAAATCCTTGCGTGCAGTTGAATCGCCACTCAGTTTACGTTCCTGGGAAAGATTAAGCAAATTCTATAGCGGGATATTGTCAGGAAGCCCTCGGAGAATATTCCACTGGCTATTATCTTCGACGTAAAAGATGCAACACACAAAGGAGTAGAACCTTGAACTCGTTTCTTGAGACGTCGAGAGGAGAATTCAAGTTTCCTTGGAAGATTCATTTGATAATTCGGTTCCGGGAAACGTTGCAGTGATCGTGCAAGCGTTGCACAGAGAGAGAGAGAGAGAGAGAGAGAGAGAGAGAGAGAGAGAGAGTTATATTACAGTTTCCGACTCGGCTGTGAAGGGATATATATATATACCTATATATATATATATACTATATATAATATATATATATATATATATATATATATATATATATATATATATCTAATAATTATTATATATATATATATAATTAGTATATATAAATATATATATTATATTATATAATATATATATTATATATATCTATATAGTAATATATATATATATATATGTATGTATATATGTATATATGTATATATGTATATAGTATGTATATATGTATATATATATATATATATATATATATATATATAATATTATATATATATATATATATATATATATAATATATATATATATATATATATATATATAGTTTAATATATGAAAATGAAGGCGGTTCTATCAACCAGTAGACATCAGTCGATGCAAGGTGTAGGACAATCCTTTATTCCCATTATATGTACTTTTATTGCCGCGACGTTTCAAGACATAAAAGTCCCATTATCAAGCTAAAAAAAAAGATAAAACAAAAGTTAAAATCACAAACTCGGAATACAAAAAGTTTAAAAGGTTTACAAATATAAAAAGCAAGTACAAGAGTAGGGAGGAGTCAATACCATAAGGTGCTGAAAGCACAGACCGAGTGACAATTCAGGCCGGGTCAGCTTCGACTTGAACTCACGAGAGATACAGAGGTGTTGAGGAAGACTGGGTGTTTAACTGCGGAACGAGTTGTTTAATGAAAAGTGATTCTAAAATAGCTAAATGCTGTTCGTTAGGTGATTGGCCTATAATCTTAAAATCTTTGTAATTCAAGTCATGTTTACATTTCTTTGTATGCTCGTGTATACATGAAAACTCAGGATTAGTTAATTTGACACCTGTTCTATAACTAACGCCTCGATGAGAGTCTAATCTCACTTTGAGTAACCTCTGTGTGGAGCCGACGTACTTCCCTAGATTACATCTAGGGCAATTAAATAGATATACGACTCCTAAGGTCATCAGTGGATTGAGTTTCTCCTTGTGTTTAAACAGAGATCTGATATTCATTGGGTTGCAAGTTATTAGTTTTAATTCAATTGCAGGAAAAAAACTTTCTATTGACAGTTTCAATTCATGGTAGAAATTTTTGTTATGAATAAATGGGACACTTGCAAACTATCGTAATTTTGGCACTGTTGGCATTTTAAATTTTAGGATAGAAGATATTGTCCAAGAATTTGTACAGGTGTTTATAAAAAAGTTTCGATGGAAAGCAATTGTCAGTGAAATATTGGTGGAGATAGGTTATTTCATTGTGAAAATGATTCCAGTTAAACGTTATGTTAAAAGCCCTATGAAAGAGGATAGACATGGAGTTTAGTTTAAAATTATAAGAACAATTCCTAAAAACCGTGGTGTTAAAATGATCATCATATCTAAAAACGGTTACATCCAAAAAGGGCAGTTTATTTTCCTTTTCATATTCAATTGCGAAATTAATGTTAGGATGTATTTCATTGGGATAATCAAGAAATTTGTCAGCCTGATCTTTATTTCTGAACAGTAAGAAGGTATCATCCACATACCTATTATAAAATAATGGATGGTAGGCCAAAGGACAGTTGTCCAGTATGCGTTCCTCCAGGGAGCACATAAAAATGTTTGCAAAAGTGGGACCCAAAGGGGATCCCATCGCCATACCATCAACCTGAATGTAGGCTTTGCCATTAAAAACAAAGGCTGTGTCCTGATAATTATTCATTACAAGGTCAAACGTTGGTCAAACGTTCGAATTGGCTAACATGATAGAGGGGATTTCATATCGATTCTAATTACGAAAACACCGAGTTCGAGGGTGAATTTGTAAAGGCCAGAATCGATATAAACTTATAGCCTCTCTGTTGGCCGACTTGATAACGTCCCTAGGCTGTCCTGATTTCGTTCCCGTCCACTGGACGGTGGTTCGATCTCATGAGGGGACGAAATTATTATCAACTAAAAATTCCCCTTCGGTACATATATGAAAATATATCAATTCCGAGGTAGAGCGAATTAGATATTAAAGGACAATTGTAGCTCGAATGATCTATATGAATCACGGTGATGTGATAATTGTTCATATATATATATATATATATATATATAATATATAATATATATATATATATATATATATAGAGAGAGAGAGAGAGAGACAGAGAGAGAGAGAGAGAGAGAGAGAGAGAGAGAGAGAGAGAGGAGTAAAGTAATATGACCCGGAACATTAAAACAAAGACGTGGAAAAATCTTTAGCAAAGCAGAATAGCAGCAAAGCACAACGACAGACTAAAGGGTGAAACTTGATACTCCTTTGTAGAGAGAGAGAGAGCTTTTAAATAAACGCCCTGCAAATCATTTCAAAGCAACACACAAACTTGAATAATTACAAACATAAAACAGATTCATAAATACTGAGAACTAACAATACATTGCATCAGAAGGTGAAATCAGATATTTGCTATTGAAGAAGGCCTACGGCAACAAATCTCCAATAATACGAATGGAAGCGGAATTGATGTTAACAAATTTATTCAATGAATAAAACAGAAAAAATGAAAAAAAAAAAAAAAAAAAAAAAAAAAAAAAAAATAGGAACAATAGATCATAAGAAAATGAAAATGAAAATTAGTATTAAGAGAAAAAGTGTTTAAATACAGAACTAGGAATTATATGAAAAACAGATTTGATGTTGACAAATTTATTCAGTGAATAAAGATAGAGAAAGTTAGAAAATAAAATAGGCAAAACAGATAATTTAAATCAGTGAAATAAAAATGAAGGACTAAGAGTAAAACTATTTAAATATAAAACTTGGAGTTAATGAAAACTAGAATGCTGTTAAAACATTTAGTTAATGAATAAAAGACAGTAAAATGATAAAAACATGAAAGTTACGAAAAAAAGATAATTTAAAAAAACAATGAAATAAAAATTAGAAATGAAAGAAAAAAAAAAGTTAAATACAAAACTATGAATTAAATGGAGAACAAATTTGATGTAAACAAAGATATTCAATAAAAAAAAAGTGAATAAAAAATAGGAATAAAAGAGAAAATAGAATTATTGTCCAAAAAGGTACCCAAAAAATACGAATAAGCGTAAAAAAATTGGTGTAAAAACAAAAGAGTAAGCAGTTAAAAAAAAGGAATAAAAAAAAACAGGAATATTAAGAAATAAAAGAATTGATGCAAAAAAAGGCAGTTAAAACAAAAAAGTTGATAAAAAATACTATGAATGAAAATGAAAGCGGAATTCATGTAAACAAAAATATTCAAAAATCCTGAAATCACAAATAGAAAGGGCGCCCCAGTGGCGTGGTCGGTATGGTCTTGGCCTGTCACCTCGGTGGCCAGGAGTTCGTTTCTCGGGCATTCCATTGTGGGGTGAGAGATGTGTACTATTTATGGTGATATAAGATCACTCTCGACGTGGTTCGGAATTCACGTGAAGCAGATAGTCCCGTTGCCGAGTAACCACTGGTTCCATGCGACGTAAAACACCAATACAAACAACAAACAAACAAACAAACAAACAAACAAACAAATGTATTAAGAAAAAAAAGACTGAAATCGCAAAAAAAAACTATGACAGGAAGAAATTGGTGTCAGTCATCCGCTCAAGTGAAAAAAAAAACGGGCCGAAGTGTCTTCGGCGCAATCGAGTTTTCTGTGCAACGTCTAATGGTGGGTAAAAGTATCAGGTACGCCCGTTAGCGAGTCAGTTGCTCCTCAGAATCGGTAGGATGCAATTGCTCTTCTGAATAAATGACTCCAATACTAAGTGGCATCGAGTTTGAGTAAGGTGCTTTTAGGGGTTATATATATATATATATATTATATATAATATAATATAGTATATATATATATATATATATAATAATATATATATATAGATATATATATGTATGTTGTATATATATGTATATATATAGACAAATTGAATATTTAATATCAAGTCAGTCGGGAAAATCCATGATAGGAACAATATCCCGTAGGGTGGGTAGGGCCGTCAGTGCAACTCGTGAGGTGCACTGTAGGCATTACTTAAGGGTCTTTGCAGCGTCCCATCGATCCCTAGCTGCATCCCCTTTCATTCATTTTACTACATCTCCGTTCATTATTTCTCCCTTTCTTCCTTATTCTTCTTTCCTTCCCTTCTTTATTCTCCTTTCTTTCCATCTAACTTATATTGTCCATCATTGTAAAAGCATTCATCATGGTTTCTTCAGCAGTATTTGTGACAGGGAAAAAAAATTATCGGGATAAAAATAAGAAATTCGATATTTTTGAAAATTTTTAAACTTCGGTTGATTTCTCTAGTCCTTAATAGTATTTGTAAAATGCTAATGACGCGTTAATCTGGGTTTAATTTATAGATCAAAGCAATATTATAATAATTATGATAGGACTGGAATGTTAATGAAACATTTTTGTTCTAGTATTATAGGCATCTATATTTTTTTTTTTTTTTTTTTTTTTTTTGTGGAACGATTAAAAAATTCACCAAAATTTTTCAGATAATAACTGGAAAATCAGTTTTGAATTTCACTCGAATCTCTTTTTTCCAA
>NC_087207.1:22052913-22057913 GCF_015104395.2 Macrobrachium nipponense | reverse complement strand
AATGTATATCAAATTATGATTATAATATATATATATAATATATATATATATATATATATATATATATATATATATATATATATATATTATATATATACAATAAATATGAATATATATATATATATATATATATATATATATATATATATATATATATATATATAGTATTATGTATACAACACATACATACTTAAAGATATGTGTAGTGTGTGTGTGTGTGTGTGTGTGTGTGTGTGTACGTTCATATTATCAAAATCCTTAAATATATATTTTTTCCCAAATTCCACCTTCAATTTCAGAGCGTCTTCAACAGTTTTGTGTATCCAAATTTTCCATAAAAAAAATATATATTATTCCCGAAAGAAATAAAGGCGTTCAAAACGTAAAATAAAATAAAAATATAAAAATTACACGTTATCTTTTACACACACACACAAACACACGTACACACACACATACGTCAGGATAACCCATAACCTCATCAGCTTCGCACATAAATCCAGTCTTACATAAAAAGTACACAAACAAAAGAGTGATTTTTTTTTTTTCATAATAGAGAGAGGATTGAAAGGCTTGGCTATAACGAAGACCAGAGAGTATCGAGAGAGAGAGAGAAAGAGAAAAAAAAATACAAAGTTGTCACAAAACAAATCTTTGGAGGACCGTTAAAGAGAATAAATGAAAAGGCGAGTCAGGAAATATTACGTTGGTTCATGATGTTTCTTTCCGAAGGGTCCAGGTTTAGCCTATTTTTTTTTCTTTTTTTTTAGTAGAAATGTGCTGGTGTGGTAATAGAAAGAGAGAGAGAGAGGGGAGAGAGAGAGAGAGAGAGAGAGAGAGAGAGAGAGAGAGAGAGAGAGACGTGTGCTGATGTGGTAATGAAACAAGAGGGATGCAGAGATGTTAAGTATATCTTAGTTTTACCAGACCACTGAGCTGATGAACAGCCCTCCTAGGGCTGGCCCTAAGGATTAGATATTTTGACGTGGCTAGGAACCAATTGGACACCTAGCAAGGGGACCTACAGCTTAATGTGGGTTCCGAACTACATTATATCGAGAAATGAATTTCTATCACCAGAAATAAATTCCTCTGATTCCGCGTTGGCCGAGCTGAGAATCGAACTTCGGACAACCGGATTGGCAGCCGAGCGCGAAAACCACTCGTCCAACAAGGAAGTGGGATGGAGAGAAAGAGAGAGAGAGAGAGAGAGAGGGAGGGAGAGACAGATAAGAAACAGACAAGAGAGAGAGAGAGAGAGAGAGTGCTGGTTGTGGCAATAAAACGAGATGGGGGGAGAAAAAGAGAGGGAGAGAGGAAGAGAAACAAAACCAGACAAGAGAGAGAGAAAGAGAGAGAGAGTAAGCTGTGGTGGTTTGGTAATAATACGATATGGAGGAGAAAGCGAGAAAGAAAGAGAGAGAGAGGAAGAAACAGATGAGAGAGAGAGAGAGAGAGAGAGAGAGAGAGAGAGAGAGAGAGAGAGAGGTAGTGGTAATCTTTGTTGGGAATAGTACAGATGGATTTCTAAATGTCAATTCAAAATGTCCCTTTCAATAGTGCTACTACTAGTCCTATATAGAACATTATGTATACTCTCGTGATGGAGTTTGTCCAACTAATAACAATAACAATATAATAATAATCACGTTTTTAAAAATGTATCTGGTCCTGTTATCCTATACTGTGATCTAAGCATATATATATATATATATATATATATCATATATATATATATATATATATATATATATATATATTTATATATATATATATATATATATATATATTATATATATATATATAATGTGTAAGTAAATAAAACACGTTTGAGTGGATGCTTAGCCGAATTCACTGATTCTCGTCAGCAGATGATATTTAGACCGATCTTCGTTCATGTTGACATTTCCAACTGACTATAAAAAAATATTAGGTATTCCTTTCATGGTCGTTTATCCGATGCTTTCGTAATTTCACTTTTATTTCTCATACCTTGGCAGCACCAGGCACCATGCAGGAGAATTGAGACCGTCCGAAGACCGTCTTTGAGATCAGAAGGTACTCGAATTCTTGGCTCAGTTTGCTTCGTGACCTGGTTTGCATAGGCCTAATTTATAACCTAGTATATTACGTTGCTATTGGTACATGTTGATCTCCTTTAGATGTTTGTTGCTGTCTCGGTAAACTAATGTTTTACCTTCAGTGTTTCATAAAAATTGTGGTAATGTAACCAGCGGTGATTCTTTTGACTGGCTCACAATTTCATTTTCATGTTAATTTATAAAGTGACAACGGTCTACAGGTTCATGTTTTATGAGGGTTATAGGCCTAGCTCTACCGCTACTGCGGGTGGCACCAATTTTATGCTGAGTTTGGTTTGAATAGGATCCGCCTCCTTTACTTTATTCGTGGTAGAACAGTTTATCCATTTGAATCTGATACAGATTCAAGGGGTATTCCGGTTTATTTTCGAAAATTGGCTCTTATCTCCGCTTCAGCGTTCATTGTTGGCAGGTTGAAAATGTTACGTGAATATGCCAGTGCATCGCACTTACATTGCCCTTCTCCATTCTATAAGGATGAAATAGCACATAAAGACGTACAATATAGGAAGAAATTCATTTTGATAAAAAACAGTTTAGTCCCTTCAATTAGATAGATATAAAAAATATTAATGAATTTCCAAATCAGAATAAAAATTCAATGTTTGGCAACGCCGGTGAAGAGTCTGCTCCAGTCGACTACGGCGGAGGAATACGTCAAGGGAAGTCTCGTCTTACTCTCCATTTTTTTTTCTTTGTTTTGGGGAACATTCATGTTTATTCGACACCCCTTACTAATGTAATTATGTCAAAACAAGAGTGAAATACGTTGTTATTCATTATATTGCAGTATATTTTCTCAGGCTTTGTTATAAATAGAGGAAAACATAAGCAAATGAATAACAGTGCGACGTCACTTTTGATAAATCATAATATACGTGATGACGTTTCAAATAAATTAATGTCACCCATACAGAGAAAGGCTACGTCAACAGAAAGAGAGAATTTGGAAACAAATTCTCATACAGTAAGTCTGAGTAACATTAAAAGGTTGGAGTTTGTGACATTAACGAAAGAATCTCTCTTGTCAGGGACAATAATAATTTTGATTTGTAATGAAACTTTCTTCATTCAGTTAGTCTCGAGGGGCCAACAACAATCTCTAGAGTCTAGATGTTACAGTAGTCGTTTATAAGCATACTTATAAAAGTGTTGGACACGAAAATTAAAGAAAGGAGTAGCTTGTAAAGTACTAGAATATGAAATATAGGCCTATTGCCAAGTGCTGGGACGAAACATAGTACAGTCATTCTGCGCTGAAACGGAAATTGAGAGTATAAATATGCTTTTAAGATGCACCAGAAGGAAAAAACCGTTGTTATTCATTATATTGCAATATACTTTCCCAGGCTTTTTTATAATAAAGGAATGCATAGTCAAATGAATAGCATTACGATGTTACTCTTGATCAATCATAATATCCGTGATGATGTTTCAAATAAATTAAAGCCACCGATGCATAGGAAGGTTCGTTACTGTCCTCATTTACAATAACTTATTTTCAATTGTCTACACCAATAAAAAGAATTTGGAAATTGGAAGTGAATTCTCATACAGTAAGTCTGAGTAACATTAAAAGGTTGGGGTTTGTGACATCAACGAAAGAATCTCTCTTGTCAGGGACAATAATAATTTTGATTTGTAATGAAACTTTCTTCTTCGTTCAGTTAGTCTCGAGGGGCCAACAGCAGTCTCTAGAGTCTAGATGTTACAGTAATCGTTTATAAGTATACTTACAAAAGTGTTAGACACGAAAAATAAAGGAAAGGGTAGCTTTCAAGGTATACTAGAATATGAAATATAGGCCAATTGTCAAGTGCTGGGACGTACATACTACAGTCATTCTGCGTTGAAAGGGAAATTGAGAGTATAAAAATGCTTTAATGGTGTACTAGGAGGAAAAAAACCTCGTTGTTGCACTATGAAACAATTGTTAGGACAGGATTGACGAAAGCAAGATAGGAAGAAAGAGAATATGAACGGAGGTACAGCGAAAAGAATGAGAAGGTTACAGCTAGTTGTCGAAGGGACGCTGTAAAGAGCCTTTTAGTATAACATTATGTCAATACATTTATAAAGTTGAGTGTATTACTTCCATACATTGATAAAATAGTGTATAATACCTCAATACATTTATCAATGGGAGTGTATTACATCAATAGCTGATATTTTTGGAATTAATTAAGTCGTCACATCGAGCGATTCGAATATATAGCATAACTGGCAACTGGAGTTGGGAGTTCCTCAGGGTGGAAACGGATAGCCCCGATGAGGCCGAGGCGATGAACGACGCCCAGTTTATATATGGCTTTTGGTAGTGACGGTGTTGTTGCGTGTGATTCGTGGCGTATTTGTCACGTGTTTTAGAGAATAATACTTTAGATAAAGGTGTCATTACGTGAAAAAGGCGTTCTATAAGATACAGAGTACTACACATTTGCAGATAATTATCCAAACATATTCGAAGGTCCGACGTCCTACAGTGTCACGTGTTCATTGTTCCTACTCATTCCGGAATCTGGAATTTTGAATGGGAATGTTATGGAGGGACTGCGGCAGTCTCTCCAGAGATGGTTCGGGAATTTGATGGAAGAGATTGACGGCTGTGGTGAGTATGTTAGCCTTCCAATAATGACATTTTATAATTTAAATAATTAGACTTGATAATTATAAAGTCCACCGCTGTTCTTTTTGACAGGTTGAGGACACTATTCTTTGACAGGTTAAGGACACGGCTCTCTGTGCCAGGTTAAGGGCACAGTTCCTTTTGATAGGGACACTGTGTATTGCAAGAAGTTAAGGACAGTTCCAGTTGATAGGTTAGTGACAAGATGTAAGTACTAAAGGAAGTTAAGGGCACTTAATTTTTGACGTGTTAGTGACAACGGTATACTGAAT
>NC_087207.1:22040413-22050413 GCF_015104395.2 Macrobrachium nipponense | reverse complement strand
TTCGTTTATAAATATCAGCATAAAAACATTTTATCGATGAATTTTGTTTTATTTATTTATTTTTCGTAATCGTTGGACTACCTTGATTTTGTTGAGCGTTTTGAAATATATTTGATCGATTTTACATTTTATATCAATAGTTAATCAATTTCTCGTGTGGTGAGCTCTGGATGTATGTTTATTTAAGTTTATTGTTACAAACACTATCACATCTGGTAGGCTGCTGAGTGTACATTTTGTGTACAATTCTGAGTGTTCAGTAAATTTAGAAAGGAATTATTTTTGTGTGGTAATTCCATAGGTGTTATAAAGAACTTACGTGTGCTCATAATTTAAAAACTTCTCTCTTCTCTTTCTCTCTCTCTTCTCTCTCTCTCTCTCTCCTCTCGTACAGATAGGATTATTATTCTCTCTCTCTCTCTCTCTCTCTCTCTCTCTCTCTCTCTCTCTGCGTGGCAATGGCTCTTTTCTGTCCATCCACTGCTGGAATAACATCACCGAGGCTGTGTTTTTGTTTGGTTGTTTGTTTGTTTTTCACTTTGACCCAACCAACAGAAGTCAGCTGCCAGACAATGATCCACTTAAGCTGAATAAACAAAGCTCAGACACAGCTAATATCGTTTATTATGACGACAGTTCTCCCCTCGCTAGACAAACAGTCTGTGACAAAAGGAATGTGGAGAGAGAAAGAAAAAAAGAGACAGACAGACAATTAAATGCATCTCATGGGACAGAAGAAGACAGACTTAATCGAATATATGTATTATGGACTGACAATTAGATTAATTGAGACAGGAAGAATTACTTTTTTCAATATGAAATTTAATCGATTTTTTAAAGGAAATAATTATTGTATCTTGGCGTCGTTGGGAATTGATAGCTTCTGTATTAAATATATCTTTTTTTTTTTTTGCTAGTACGACACAAGAGAGAGAGAGAGAGAGAGAGTCCTTACAGTCCTTACAGTCCTTACAGTTCGTTCGTTGCCCCAGTCCCTCAGTGTGAGGCGCCTCTAATGTCTACCAGAGAGTTGCTAGTACATCTTCCGGTATATTGCATCTTCCAATCTTGGATGGTCTGGGATGCAGTTTAGATATTTGTCGAGCTTATTCTTAAACACATCTACGCTCACTCCTGATATATTCCTCAGATGAGCTGGCAACGCATTGAATAGACGCTGCATTATCGATGCTGGTGCGTAGTGGATTAATGTTCTGTGTGCTTTCCTTATTTTTCCTGGTATAGTTTTGGGCACTATTAATCTACCTCTGCTTGCTCTTTCTGATATTTTTAGTCCATGATATTTTCTGTTATTCCATTCTATCCTGTTTTACCATGCCTGGAATTATCAATGTATGTCGTTCCTCTTCCTCCTTTCTCTAGACTATTAATTTTAATTTAAGGATTGTAGTCTTTCCCAGTAGTCTAGGTCCTTAACTTCTTCTATTCTAGCTGTAAAGGACCTTTGTACTCTCTATTTGTGCAATATCCTTTTGATAGTGTGGGTACCATATCATATTGCAATATTCAAGTGGACTACGAACATATGTTTTATAAAGCATAATCATGTGTTCAGCTTTTCTTGTTTTGAAGTGCCGTAACAACATTCCCATTTTTGCTTTACATTTTGCCAAAAGAATTGCTATTTGATCATTGCATAACATGTTCCTATTCATCATCACACCAAGGTCTTTAACTGCTTCCTTATTTGTGATTGTCTCATTATTAGGTCCCCTATATGCATATAGCTTTCCTTCTCTGTCACCATAATTTATTGATTCAAATTTATCAGAGTTAAATACCATCCTATTTACCTCTGCCCAATCATATACTTTGTTAAGGTCTCTTTGTAGAGCGTTCCTATCTTCATCACAAGTCAATTTCTCTACTTATTCTTGTGTCATCAGCGAAACTACTCACTACCGAATCCTTAACATTACTGTCATGTCTTCAATCATCATAAACAAACAATATTGCAGCTAGCCCGTACTGTGTGTGGCACACCGGATATTACCTTGGTTTCATCGATTTGTCTCATTCGTTTGCAATAACTATCTGTTTTCTGTTGTGTAAAAATTCTTTTAACCATCTTCCTACTTTATCTACGATATTGAGTTTTCTAATTTTCTTTGCTAATATATTATGGTCTACTTGTCAAAAGCTTTTGCAAAGTCCAGATAAACCACAGTCTGTTTTCATTTCCGCTTTTCATATTTTTGAATATGTTTCTCACGGTGGACTAACAGTTGGGTTTGTGTACTTTTTCCGGGTACGAAACCGCGTGTTGTCCTATATTAAATAAATTATTTTTTATTAAATGTTTCATAATATTTTTTTTTCATTACCCTTTCATACACTTTCATAATATGTGATGTTAGACTCACAGGCCTATAATTACTTGCCTCTAGTCTTGATCCACTTTTGAAAGTAGGGGTGATAAATGCTAATTTGTGCTCATCATAAATCTTGCCTGTATCTACACTTTGTCTTAATAATATTGCAAGTGGCTTTGCGATAGAATGAACTTCTTTCTTTAACAAAATAGCAGGGACTCCATCCGGCCCTGCAGCAGCTCCATTTTTTAATTTCATTAATTGCCTGCACAATATCAGCTTCATTAATTTTTATGTGAGCTAAATATTCACTATTTTCGTCCCTTACTTCTATATCATTATCTTCATTATCTATTCTAGGGGTGAATTCTCTCTTATATCGTTCTGCCAGTATGTTGCAAATTTCATTTTTTTCATTCGTTAATCTCCCTTCAATTCTCAGAGGGCCTATTTCTATTCTTCTTTTATTCATCTTCTTCGCATATGAGTATAATAGTTTGGGGTTTTGCTTGATATTTAATAGGGTTTTTTCTTCCAAGTCCCGTTTTTCATTTTCTTTTGATTGTATAATCTTTTGTTCTGCATTTCTATCTTACTTTTTAGTTCTATAACTTTCCATGCATTTTTTTCTTTTGCAAGACCTTTTTTCCACTTTCTGATTTTTCTGGACAAGATCCTTCTGTCTCTTGGTATGCATGAATGATGTTTACTTTTCTTCTTCGGTATATATTTATCACATTTCTCCATATTTTATATAATATCTCCGTATTTACCCTTATGTCATCACTTACGAAAATGTTATCCCAATCTTTGTTTAATTCTTCATTAATTTCTGACCTTTTATATTTTTACTGTAGAAGTTGTATTTTCCATATCCTTCCACTTTTTCATTTCTTGCTTATCTCTATTTTCACTTGCTTTGGAATGAACTGTTAATTCTATGACATTATGATCTGAAATACTCGCATTATAAACTATTATTTCTTTAACATAATTCATCTCGTTCACAAATACTAGGTCTAAAGATATTTTTCCTTTCTTGTTGGCAGGTGATTTATTGTTGAATGTTGTATTCTAGTAGCATATCTAATAGCTTTTCAAATTGCCTCTTATCTTCTGCACTACTATTACTCTCTTTTTTATATGTATAAGTACAACCACAGTCTCCTATTCGTTCTTTCCATTTCTACGAAAGGAAAGTTGAAGTCACCAGATAGGAGAATAGTCCAGTCCTTGTGATTTCTACATATATCATCCAATTTTTCAATTATTAAGTTCAAAGACTCTTTAGTATTAGGAATTCTATATATTACTATGTTCATCAATTTTTCAGATTCAAATTCTACCGCTATTAGTTCACATTCTGAGTTACTATATTTCTCATATATTTTTTCCTTGTTTTTTGTCTTTCCCATATATTGCGGTTCCCCTTGATTCCTATTTTTTTCTATCTGATCTATAAGTTTGGAACCCTTTTATTTGATCATCATTCCCAGTCTCTTGGGAATACCAGGTTTCACTTATATTCATTATATCTATTTTCTTTTCATTTTGGGTAGTTCTTCTAAGTACTCTATTTTTCTTTTTGAGTTACTCGTAACTAAACCCTGCGCATTCATCACTATGATGGTTTGCGTGTTTTCTCCTTCATTTAATATTGGTAGTAATAAGGATTTTTTCCATGTCTCTTTCCCTGTTCTGGTATGTTGTTTCTTTTTTTCATTTCCAGAAATTCTGACATTAAAAAATCCAACTTTTCCATAATATTTGATCTTCCTTCATCAATAATTATTCATTTTGTGTCTGAATCTGCAATTTTCTCCGTTCTGCAATATCCTCTTGCATAATAAATACAGTTATTATCTCTTGAGTAGAATTTCGGAGCTGATGCTTTGAAATTTTTCTTTTTTTGCTGACACCTCTTGCATATCTCATTGGTGGTTTGCTTTTCTCTTTTACTGATATTCTTGATTTCTCTCTTTATTTGTTTCTTTCTTCTTTTGGATTTTATTACTTGGTTGGTTATTTATTTGATTATGATTCATGGCTACAGGGTGCATATATTTGCATTTTTTGTCGAACTTACATCCTTTCCTTCTTTTAGTTTTTACATATTTTTGGATGCAGATCTCTGCAATCATCCCCATAGCCATCTAAGTATGCACATTTACCATATATTTCATAGTTTTGACATACCTTAGGATGAGAGAGAGAGAGAGAGCTACATATTGCCATAAAATGCTAATGATTAATATGGATATATATTATATATATATATATATATATATCTATATATCCTAAAAAAATAGCCCATTAAAAACACAAAATATAGAGAGAAAAGTACTATATTTCAGGGACTGCTGTCTCCCTACAGAAAAGGTGGTATTTATGCCAAGGGATCCGCCATCAGGTAAGCCAATTTAGGTCACCCCGCTGATAATCTCTTTAATCTTCTTAAGCGTTGGTTGAATGAAAATCTTGTCGATCACATCTGAATCTTGACTGACTTCCTTCTCTCTCTCTCTCTCTCTCTCTCTCTCATCTCTCTCTCTCTCTCTCTCTCTCTCTCTCTCCCTGAAACTCGACTGGACCTTTTGAAGAGAACCTGAAAATGTTATCCAGAGGACCAAAGTTCGAATCCCAATTTGCTCTCGGTCATTTAAGTTGGGGGAGCAATTTCCCACTTTGGGTTGAGAGAGAGAGAGAGAGAGAGAGAGAGAGAGAGAGAGAGAGAGAGAAATATCCTGTTTTAGTGAAAACATCCCAAAACAAATTGGATTTTATGAAACATTGCCGTTGTTCCAAGAAGAGAGAGAAAAAGATATATAGATAGAGAGAGAGACAGTTTTAAGGACTACTAAATCGCATGATTTTTTCATTTTAATTTATTTACATATATATTTGTTAAAGAGAGAGAGAGAGAGAGAGAGAGAGAGAGAGAGAGAGAGAGAGAGAGAGAGTTTTTAAGGTCTGCTAAATCTTTTTTTTTTTTTTTTTTTTTTTTTTTGTTTTTTTTTTTTTTTTTTTTTTTGAGAGAGACCTTACTTACCTTACAGACCTTACATCTTGTTCGGGTTGCCCCAGGTCCCTCAGTGTGAGGCACCTCTAATGTCTACCAGAGAGTTGCTAGTACATCTTCCGGTATATTTTGCATCTTCCAATCTTGGATGGTCTGGGATGCAGTTTAGATATTTGTCGAGCTTATTCTTAAACATACTACGCTCACTCCTGATATATTCCTCAGATGAGCTGGCAATGCATTGAATAGACGCTGCATTATCGATGCTGGTGCGTAGTGGATTAATGTCCTGTGTGCTTTCCTATTTTTCCTGGTATTGTTTTGGGCACTATTAATCTACCTCTGCTGCTCTTTCTGATATTTTTAGTTCCATGATATTTTCTTTTATTCCTTCTATCTGTTTCCATGCCTGAATTATCAGGTAGCTTTCTCTTCTCCTTTCTAGACTATATAATTTTAAGGATTGTAGTTTTTCCCAGTAGTCAAGGTCCTTAACTTCTTCTATTCTAGCTGTAAAGGACCTTTGTACACTCTCTATTTGTGCAATATCCTTTGATAGTGTGGGTACCATATCATATTGCAATATTCAAGTGGACTACGAACATATGTTTTATAAAGCATAATCATGTGTTCAGCTTTTCTTGTTTTGAAGTGCCGTAACAACATTTCCATTTTTGCTTTACATTTTGCCAAAAGAATTGCTATTTGGTCATTGCATAACATGTTCCTATTCATCATCACACCAAGGTCTTTAACTGCTTCCTTATTTGTGATTGTCTCATTATTAGGTCCCTATATGCATATAGCTTTCCTTCTCTGTCACCATAATTTATTGATTCAAATTTATCAGAGTTAAATACCATCCTATTTTCCTCTGCCCAATCATATACTTTGTTAAGGTCTCTTTGTAGAGCGTTCCTATCTTCATCACAAGTAATTTTCTCTACTTATTCTTGTGTCATCAGCGAAACTACTCACTACCGAATCCTTAACATTACTGTCTATGTCTTCAATCATAATAACAACAGTATTGCAGCTAACACCGTACCTTGTGGCACACCGGATATTACTTGGTTTCATCCGATTTCTCATTGTTTGCAATAACTATCTGTTTTCTGTTGTGTAAAAATTCTTTTAACCATCTTCCTACTTTATCTACGATATTGTGTTTTCTTATTTTCTTTGCTAATATATGGTCTACTTTGTCAAAAGCTTTTGCAAAGTCTAGATAAACCACATCTGTTTCATTTCCGCTTTTTATATTTTTGAATATGTTCTCACGGTGGACTAACAGTTGGGTTTGTGTACTTTTCCGGGTACGAAACCGTGTTGTCCTATATTAAACAAAATTATTTTTTATTAAATGTTTCATAATATTTTCCTTCATTACCCTTTTATACACTTTCATAATATGTGATGTTAGACTCACAGGTCCTATAATTACTTGCCTCTAGTCTTGATCCACTTTTTGAAAGTAGGGGTGATATATGCTAATTTGTGCTCATCATAAATCTTGCCTGTATCTACACTTTGTCTTAATAATATTGCAAGTGGCTTTGCGATAGAATGAACTACTTTCTTTAACAAAATAGCAGGGACTCCTATCAGGCCCTGCAGCAGCTCCATTTTTAATTTCATTAATTGCCTGCACAATATCAGCTTCATTAATTTCTATGTAGTAAATATTTCACTATTTTCGTCCCTTACTTCTATATCATTATCTTCATTATCTATTCTAGGGGTGAAATCTCTCTTATATCGTTCTGCCAATATGTTGCAAATTTCCTTTTTTTCATTCGTTAATCTACCCCTTCAATTCTCAGAGGGCCTATTTCTATTCTTCTTTTATTCATCTTCTTCGCATATGAGTATAATAGTTTGGGGTTTTTGCTTGATATTTAATAGGGTTTTTTTCTTCCAAGTCCCGTTTTTCATTTTCTTTTGATTGTATAATCTTTTGTTCTGCATTTTCTATCTTACTTTTAGTTCTATAACTTTCCATGCATTTTTTCTTTTGCAAGACCTTTTTTCCACTTTCTGATTTTCTGGAACAAGATCCTTCTGTCTCTTTGGTATGCATGAATGATGTTTACTTTTCTTCTTCGGTATATATTTATCCACTATTTTCTCTAATATTTTATATAATATCTCCGTATTTACCCTTATGTCATCGCTTACGAAATATCCCAATCTTTGTTTAATTCTTCATTTTATTTCTGACCATTTTATATTTTTACTGTAGAAGAGAAGAGAGAGAGAAATATTTATATATATATATATATATATATATATATATATATATATATATATATATATATATATATATATATGTGTGTGTGTGTGTGTGTGTGTGTGTGTGTGTGTGTTCGTGAGAGAGAGAGAGAGAGAGAGAGAGAGAGAGAGAGAGAGAGAGAGAGAGAGAGAGAGATTCGTTACCTACTGTGAAAACGAACTCCGTTGCCATCTAGCTGATCGAAATCCTCGATGATATTTTCACTCGGAATATCAAACGCCCTTTCGGCTGGCTCCACGGATCCATTTACTCACAGTTTTTATTGCTGACGCCTTCATGGAAACGATCCCTCATGACTGACAGTCCGTACGAGGCAGAACGATCCGTGTCGTGAGTTTTTGGACGAGGAAATCATTGCAAGACTATTGCAAAAGTCATGGTGGAGGTTGGAAGCATATTTCCCTGTCGCGTGTTGTAGACGATCTTTCTTGTATGTCGCTTGCAGTTTTATGATAAGAGAAGCTCTTTGTTTTATAGTCATTTTTTTTTCAAGGGATAACTCAAGAGAAAACTGGAAAAAATGGCTTATATTTTTTCCTGTATTGATTTGTTTTTAGTCATTATACGGCCAAAAAATGCATAGTTGAAAATGTATATGCCATATTTTAAATGTGGATTTTAAATGAAATGCAAGGAAACTATGTATATTATACAGCCAAAAGAATATATATATATATATATATATATATATATATATATATATATATATATATATATATATATATAGTACATATATACATATATATATATTATATATATATATATATATATATATATATATATATATATATATATATATATAGATATATATATACATATATACTATGTTGTGCTATGTGTATATTATGTACATGCATATGTATGCAACATACATAGTACATACATACGCACATACATGCATATAAAACTTAGTGGGGCCTCATTTATAAAACTTGGACGATGTAAATGTGGCTATTTTGCCTCATAGAGAGAGAGAGAGAGAGAGAGAGAGAGAGAGAGAGAGAGAGAGAGAGAGGATCCAGTAAAGTGAGTGGGCCAAACAAATTCCCCAAAGCGATAAAAATCGTGAGCGAAGGTTTTATTTAGAGAATTACTGATGAATACTTCAACCATGGCGGCGCCTTTGATCTTTCTGAATGAGTAATGATGGTTAATTTGCGCAACTTATCAAAAATCATGACTTGGTTTTTTTTTTTCTATTTAGCGTTTTTCTTGGGTTTTATTCATTTTTATTTCCCCTCCTCTCCCTCTCCCCCCCCACCCCAGCAACCAACCCAGTTTTACCTCTCCTCCTACGGGAGGTAGTGCCGTCGGTGCACCTCCCGTTGCGCGCTGTAGGTACTGCTAGAGGGTGTTTATCGTGCTGTCCAACCGCTCCAACTCTCTCTCTCTCTCTCCCTCTCTCTCTCTCTCTCTCTCTCTCTCTCTCGCATGCATATATATAATATATATATATATATATATATATATATATATATATATATATATGTGTGTGTGTGTGTGTGTGTGTGTGTGTGTGTATGTATATATATATATATATATATAGTATATATATATATATGAAACATATGAATTCCTTATTATTTATATTATATATGTATATGTATATTATCTTTTGTGGTTTGCCTTTACATATAGGTAATTCAAAATCATCTACAGTTATACATAGTGCCTATCATTGCGTGGGGGGGGGGGGGGGGGGTGTATGTGTATATGCTCGTATGCAACGTGTATTTCTCTGTTTTGATTTTACTCTCATACATCATTAAATACCATCGAATAAATATGAAAAATAAATGAAAAAGGAAAATTAATTTTAAGCGCATAAACTCTTTTAAGTAATTACAGATAAAGAGAGCCACTTAACCTAACCTTTCCATCGGTCCAGACTCCGAGAAAGAGAGGAAAAAAAAAGAAAACATTACAAGTCGATCGTAAAACAAGTGGCTTCAAAAATTATAAATCGCTTAAAAATAAATCGCTTTAAAAACAATATAAATCGCTTAAAAATAAATCGCTTTAAAAAACAATATAAATCGCTTAGGTCTCTTTTTAAAAAATCAGAAATCGCTTAAAAAAAAAAAAAAAAAAAAAAAAAAAATTATAAACCGTTTCAAAATATAGCCGAAGATTTTTCCTCTTATCAAATCACTATTACGGATCCGAGATATTTTGTTTGTTTTTTTTTATTTGAGGTCGATCTAAAAGGTAAGGGGGGGCGGGGCGGGGGGTGGGGGGGGGGGGGGGAATTTAGGTCTTAGGGATTAGCGGAAGCAGCTTAAGTTGGAGTGGGAATGGGAATGACCTCGCCAACTTGAAGGACCTCGAGGAGGGAAGTCTGAGTCCGAAGTTAGA
>NC_087207.1:22032913-22035413 GCF_015104395.2 Macrobrachium nipponense | reverse complement strand
TATATATATATATATATATATATATATATATATAGATATAGATATAGATATAGTCATCAGTAGGGTTACCGAAACTCAGAGGATCAATAAAAGTTTATTAAGTAACGTTTCGTGTCATCCTGACACATCATCAGTCATCAGTCTGTAATATAGAATCAATTCACATTTATAAAAAAATATATAATTAAAGTTTACTTGCTATTTTAAAAGGAATACATAAAATACTAAAGTTATTCATAAAAACTATTGTTAAAAGCTAAAAATACTAAAATTATTTTTAAGGTGACATTAAAATTGACGAAATTTAGGATTAAACAGGAATATTAACCTTTATAAAGAGAAGGATAAGAAAGGAATGGCTGTAGGACTAGGACCGTTGTTTGCCCAGATCTCGACTACGCCAAGAAAAGCTGAGTAAAGGATTAACTAGAATTGAGGGAAGGAACGAGGTGCTTGATATGCAAAGACTCAAGTGTCGTTATATATTGGCTGTGCTGGGTATTGTCAATTATCGGAACATAATTTTTGTTAATTTCCATTTTACAGAGAGCTGTATGATTTCTTATATTAGAAAATTCAGGGTTGGTTATCCTCTGGCCAGTTCTGTAGCTCACTCCCAAATGACTAGAATATCGAACTTGCAACAAGCGTTTCGACGATCCAACGTAAGTACCAGGATACCCCTGTCAGTTAAATTTGTAAATAATATTGGATCGCATAAACGGTTGCAAATTCTCTTTATGACCAAGGAGGGAACCTAGTTTGAGAGGATCAATAGGTATCAAATTAACTTTGAGACTTCCGAACTCTCTTTCAATAATTTTCTAGATACGGTCTCCTAATCTATTTTTGAAAAAATATGTAATAGTGGCGTATATTGGTAGTTTTGGAACATCAAAGGAAGGGGTATTTTCCGTAAAGTGTAAGTTAAGTCATTTATTTACCATTTTATAAAAGACCTCCGTAGGGTACGAGTTATTTAAAAATTAATCTTGTAAGGATTTAATTTCAGAGTGGAATGATTTCCAATCAGAAGCATACCTAAGTGCTCTAAAGACCAAAGTGGAGATGGCATTTAGTTTAAAATTGATGAAGCACGAACTGTAAAAATGATTCCCCATTCCAGTGTAGGTGTGTTTCCTATAGACAGAAGTATTAAACTTATTATTATCTCTGATTATCTTGATATCTAAGAAAGATAAGCAGTTATCTTTTTCCGTTTCCATAGTGAAGTATTATGTTACTGTGCTGGGGATTCACGAACACAGATCAGCCTGCCATGCATTGTCTAAGTAAAATAAAAGTATCATCTACATATCTCTTGTAAAAAGTTGGTTTAAAAGAACTTGGGCATTCGGCTAAAAATTTGTTCTCTAAGGAATCCAAAAACACATTGGCAAAAATCGGGGCTAGGGCACCCCATGGCCATGCCCTCGACCTGCGAGTACAGAAACCATTAAAAACGAAAGCGGAATCTTGCACAGCAAGTTCCAATAATTGCTTTAACAAACTTCTATTAAAACCGTGGAATGTGTCATCAGCATTTTAAAAAATTCTAACATAATGTTAATTGTCTCTTCTAAGGGTACATTAGTAAATAAAGAGTCTACATCGAGACTAACCATATAGTGATCTAAGTTTCTGGAAATCAAAGCCATTTTTTATTGTGTGTTCAGGTTGAGGAAGTTCATTAAGTAAAGTAACAATGTATTTAGAGAGATTGTATCTTGGGCTATTATTGAACAACCGTTATCCCTTGGAGATACTTCAACTTTCCAGGAATCTTGAGAAAACTACACTAAAACTTGAGAAGTCCAGATGTGATGTCGAGTTCTTGCAGTATTACCACATCAACGGAGTGTACCTCAGATTCCTTCGCTTCAAACTACACAAGACTGCGCTTTACAACACAGAATTCTACCAAAATGCATTGGAGGAGCTTCTATCCAAAGAAATCGATCTTAAATTGCGTACTGTTGAAAATTAAATGCTGACTGTTCGCAATCTACAAACTGCCTAGTTAAAATATGTCATTTCAGATAAGATTTTGTACCAAAAGTTATTTTGGGAATAATTAACAATTTATCAGCAAGGTACAGCCCGCCACCAAAGAAAAACTTGAAGCATGGGTTGTTCATATTCCTAATTTAGCTTCGAGAAAATAATGGTATTTTCAATATGTCTAGATATATTTATCAAAAAAGGGAAGAATTATCTGTCTTTTGGTTCGGACTTTGCCTTCCGTCCTATAGACCAGGTTTCGAGCATTTTATATTTTCGTTCGGAAGGTCTTGTTTTAGACACAAGGGTCTTAACCGAACTGACAATTGTGAGTAACTTGAAACAGAGAATGTCAAAGGCTTTGCTGCACACATATAAGATCGCTAAGTAAGTGCGACACCTTTTTCAAAAAAGAGGATTGAAAAATAATAAAGCCCTAGAAAAGAAAACAGCCATTCCTGTTCTTATCTTTGCTTTGTAAAATTATAAATCCCTTAAG
>NC_087207.1:22021932-22032413 GCF_015104395.2 Macrobrachium nipponense | reverse complement strand
ACTTTATCTCACGCCACCCCCTAGAATCATTCATTCAGCTACCCTCAGGTCGTTACTCTGCCCTGTCCTCCACATTCCACAGGTTACAGAGAATGCACGAACAATATATTATTAATCAAAACCCTATGCCTTACATATATATATATATATATATATATATATATGTATATATATATATATATATATATAGATATATATATATATATTATATATATATATATATATATATATATATATATATATTATATAGTTTATGTGTCACAGCAACTCTGTCTCGACTATGGCGAATTGGTAGTATATATATATATAAGATATATATAGATATATATCTATTATATATATATTATATATATATAATATATAGATATATATGATACACAATCCGTCATAGTCGAGACAGAGTTGTGTGACACAAAAAACTAATTCTTCTTGAAACGTTTCCAAGCAGCTATATATTTTCGAATATGGAAATCAAGTCCATTTGCCAGAAATATACATTGGGTCGGTTTGTAGCTCTCCTGGATCCTGGAGAAAAGTGAGTATGATCCTGTCTGCGATCACCTTTCACAGCTGTTCATTTTATCTATATATTTTTTTTTTTCCTTTAAAAGAAAAAAAAAAAGTATCTAACAGGACGAGTCACTTGCGTAATGTCCCACCAATCTGGTAGGCCGAGTTCGCGCCTAGCCGCCGCCAGCGCGGAATCAGATGCATTTCTGGTGATTAGAAATTCGTTTATCGATATGATGTGGTTCGGATCCCACAACAACCTGTAGGTCCCGTTGCTAGTGACCAATTGGTTCCTAGCCCACTGTTAATAAGAATCTAATCCTTCGGGCCAGCCCTAGGAGAGCTATTAATCAGCTCAGTGGTCTGCTTAAACTAAGATATACTTAACTTTATTTTACAGGTAATATATATATATCTATATATATATATATCATATATATATATATATATATATATATAGATATATATATATATGATATCTGTATATATATATGGTAATATATATATATATATATATATATATATATATATATATAGTATACTATATATATATATATATATTTATATAAACATACATACTTATAAATGTGTGTATGAGTGTGTGTGTGTGTGTGTGTGTGTGCGTTTATGTTATCAAAATCCTTAAATATATATATAATTTTCCAAATTCCACCTTCAATATCAAGAGCGTCTTCAACGATTTTGTGTATTCCCAAAATTTTCCAGAAAAAAAAATTATTCCCGAAAGAAATAAAGGCGTTCAAACGTAAAAAAAAAAAAAAAATAAAAAATAAAAACTTTTTTACCCGTTATCTTTTACACACACAAAAAACAAACACGTACACACACACACACACACACACCGTCAGGATAACCCATAACCTTTCCAAGCTCGCCGCACATAAATCCAGTCTTCAAAAAACATACACACAAAACAAAGAGTGATGCCTTTTTTTTTTATAATAGAGAAAGGCATGAAATGTTGGCTGTAACGAAGACCAGAGAGTATTGAGAGAGAGAGAGAAAAAAAAAAAAATACAAAGCTGTCACAAAAAAAAATCTTTGGAGGACGGTTAAGAGAATAAATGAAAAGGCGAGTCAGGAAATATTACGTTGGTTTATGGTGTTGGAATTAAAACCAGAAAGGAAAATAGTCTAATTATTAAATGGAGAGATGCTACCTAGAAAGAAAGTAGTCTTATACAAATTTAGTAAGGCTAAGGGCTGTTAAAATGCAAGACAGGTTTAGCCTATATTTTTTTTCTTTCTTTTTTTGTAATGTAATGTGCTGGTGGTGGTATAAGAAAGAGAGAAAGAGAGAGAGAGACGTGTGCTGGTTGTGGTAATAAAACGAGAGAGAGAGAGAGAGAGATGTGTTGGTTGTGTAACAAAACGAGAGAGAGAGAGAGAGGATGTGTTGGTTGTGGTAATAAAACGAGATGGAGGTAAAGAGAGAGACAGAGAAAGGGAGAGACGGCAGAGAAGAGAGAGAAGAGAGGACAGACAAGAGAGAGAGAGAATAGACAAGAGAGGCGAAAAGAGATACAGAGAGAAAGGGAGAGACAGACTAGAGAGAGAGAGAGAGAGAGAGATAGGCAAGAGAGCAAAAGAGAGAGAAAGAGAGAGAGGTTAGTGGTAGTCTGTAAGAGAGAGACAGGGGTGCTGGTTGTGTTAGTAAAACAAGATGGAGGGAGAAAGAGAGAGAGAGAGAAACAGAAAGCGACAGACAAAAACAGACGAGAGAGAGAGATTAGTTCTAAATGTCAATTCAAAAGGTCCTTAATAATAGTGCTACCACTAATACTATTGTTCTATGGGGTCCACAATAATAAAAATGTTAAAAACTTCGTGTATAAATCATACACGGAGATTGAACATTTTTATTATTATGGACCCCATAGAACATTGTATAAACTCTCGTGATATAGAGGTTTTCCCAACTAATAATAATAATAATAATAATAATAATATAATAATAATATTTTATATATTGTTTTTTCTATTTTCCTTACAATTCGCTTCTCAGGCTCAGCGATGTTTCTGAGTAACTGGCCAATATTCATATTGGGAATTTTCAAAAAAATTGTAAATGCTGAAGGAATCTTTTATTAGAACAGGATATCAGGTCCAGGTCAAGCAGGGGTCGTCGTCAGTGCCGGTATTATAATACCGGCACTGACGACGACCCTGCTTGACCTGGACCTGATATCCTGTTCTAATAAAAGATTCCTTCAGCATTTACAATTTTTGAAAATTCCCAATATGAATATTGGCCAGTTACTCAGAAACATCGCTGAGCCTGAGAAGCGAATTGTAAGGAAAATAGAAAAAACAATATATAAAATCAACTCGCTTAATTCTGCCATCCATTTTTAACAGTATTTGCCTAAAAAGAGGGTCTTCTACCAAAATAATAATTAATAATAATAATAATAATAAGAATTAATAATAATAATAATAAAATAATAATAAATCAACGTTTTTAGAAAGGTTTCTGATTCTGTTTATATCCTATGCTGTGAAACTAAGGCAAATTATATATATATTATATATTATATATATATATAGTATATTATATAATATATATATATATAATATATATAATATAATCTATATAGGTCATTCAGTAGGGATACCGAAACCTCAGAGGATCAAATAAAAAGTTTATTAAGAAACGTTTCGTGTCACCCTGACACATCATCAGTCATCAGTCTGTAATATAAAATCAATTCACATTTATAAAAAAAATAATAACTTAAAAGTTTATTTGCTATTTTAAAAGGAATACATAAAATACTAAACCAAAGTTATTCATAAAAACTATTGTTAAAAGCTAAAAAATACTAAATTATTTTCAAGGTAACATTAAAATTGACGAAATTTAAGATTATACAGGAATTTTAACCTCTATAAAGAGAAGGATAAGAAAGGAATGGCTGTAGGACTAGGACCGTTGTTTGCCCAGATCTCGACTACGCCAAGAAAAGCTGAGTAGAGGATTAACTAGAATTGAGGGAAGGAACGAGGTGCTTGATATGTAAAGACAAGTGTCGTTATATATTGGCTGTGCTGGGTATTGTCAATTATCGGAACATAATTTTTGTTAATTTCAATTTTACAGAGAGCTGTATGATTTCTTATAATAGAAAATTCAGGGTCGGTTATCCTCTGGCCAGTTCTGTAGCTCACTCACAAATGACTAGAATATCGAACTTGCAACAAGCGTTTCGACGATCCAACGTAAGTACCGGGACACCCCTGGCAGGTAAATTTGTAAATAATATTGGATCGCATAAACGGTTGCAAATTCTCTTTATGACCAAGGAGGGAACCTAGTTTGAGAGGATTAATAGGTATCAAATTAACTTTGAGTCTTCCGAACTCTCTTTCAATAATTTTCTAGATACGGTCTCCTAATCTATTTTTTTTTTAAATATGTAATATGGGTAGTTTTGGAACATCAAAGGAAGGGGTATTTTCCGTAAAGTGTAAGTTAAGTAATTTATTTACCATTTTATAAAGACCTCCGTAGGGTACGACTTATTTCAAAATTAATCTTGTAAGGATTGAATTAATTTCAGAGTGGAATGATTTCCAATCAGAAGCATACCTAAGTGCTCTAAAGACCAAAGTGGAGATGGCATTTAGAGTAGGTGTGTTTCCTATAGACAGAAGTATTAAACTTTTTATTATCTCTGATTATCTTGATATCTAAGAAAGATAAGCAGTTATCTTTTTCCGTTTCCATAGTGAAGTATTATGTTACTGTGCTGGGTATTCACGAACCCCAAAAAAGCATCAGCCTGCCATGCATGTCTAAGTAAAATAAAAGTATCATCTACATATCTCTTGTAAAAAGTTGGTTTAAAAGAACTTGGGCATTCGGCTAAAAATTTGTTCTCTAAGGAATCCAAAAACACATTGGCAAAAATCGAGGCTAGGGCACCCCATGGCCACGCCCTCTACCTGCGAGTACAGAAGACCATTGAAATCGAAAGCGGAATCTTGCACAGCCAGTTCCAATAATTGCTTAAACAAACTTCTATTAAAACCGTGGAATGTGCCATCAACATTTTAAAAAATTCTGTCATTTAAAATAATGTTACTTGTCTCTTCTAAGGGTACATTAGTAAATAAAGAGTCTACATCGAGACTAACCATATAGTGATCTGAGTTCTGTATGACTACAAGTTTCTGAAAATCAAAGCCATTTTTTATTGTGTGTTCAGGTTGAGGAAGTTCATTAAGTAAAGTAACAATGTATTTAGAGAGATTGTATCTTGGGCTATTATTGAACAACCGTTATCCCTTGGAGATACTTCAACTTTCCAGGAATCTTGAGAAAACTACACTAAAACTTGAGAAGTCCAGATGTGATGTCGAGTTCCTGCAGTATTACCACATCAACGGAGTGTACCCCAGATTCCTTCGCTTCAAACTATACAAGACTGCCCTTTACAACACCGAATTCTACCAAAATGCATTGGAGGAGCTTCTATCCAAAGAAATCGATCTGAAATTGCGTACTGTTGAAAAATTAAATGCTGACTGTCACAATCTACAAACTGCCTTATTTAATAATATGTCATTTCTAGATAAGATTTTGTACAAAAAGTTATTTTGTGAATTTATTGACAACTTTATCAGCAATGTACATGCCCGCCACCAAAGAAAACTTGAAGCATTGGTTGTTCATATTCCTAATTTTAGCTCGAGAAATAATGGTATTTTTAATATGTCTAGCTATATTTTATCAAAAAGGGAAGAATTTATTCTGTCTTTTGGTCTGGACTTCTGCCTTCCGTCCTATAGACCAGGTTTTGCTCATTTTTATTTTCCGTTCGAGGTCTTGTTTCAGACACAAGGGTCTTAACCTAACTGACAATTTGAGTGACTTGCAACAGAGAATGTCAACTGCTTTGCTTGACACATATAAGAGCGCTAAGGTGAAGTGGACACCTTTTTTCAAAAAAGAGGATATGGAAATACTAAAGTCCTTGAAAGAACAGCCAATACTTTCTTATCCTTCGCTTTGTTAAATTCATTTTTAATCCTAAATTTCGTCAATTTTAATGTCACCTTTTAAATAATTTTAGTATTTTTAGCTTTTAACCATAGTTTTGATGAATAACTTTAGTATTTTATGTATTCCTTTTAAAATAGCAAGTAAACTCTTTAGATAAAGTGAGCCACTTAAACCTAACCTTTCCATCGGTTCAGACTCCAGAGATAAAAAGAAAACCATTACAAGACGATCGTAAAATAAGTGGCTTTAAAAATTATAAATCCCTTAAGAATAAGACACTTTAAAAACAATATAATTCGCCTAAAAATAAATTAAAAATCGCTGAAGAATATATCGCTTTCAAAACATTATCAATCGCTTAAAAATAAAATCTATATCACTCAAAAATAAATCGCGTATAAATATACCATTTAAAAATTATAAATTGCTTAAAAATAAATCGCTTGTAAAACATTATAATTCGCTTAAAAATAAACTCCTTGAAAAATATAAATCGCTTGAAAATAAATCGCTAGAAAAAAATATAGGAATCTTTAAAAAAATCAGAAATCGCTTGGAAAAAAAAAAAAAAAAAAAAAAAAAAAACATAAACCGTTCAAAATATAGCCGAAGACTTTCCCCTCTTATCAAATCACTATTACGGATCCGAGATATATATATATTTTTTTTTTATTTGAGGTCGATCTAAAAGTTAAGGGGGGGCGGGGCGGGAGTGGGGGGAAATTTAGGTCTTAGGAATTGGCGGCAGCAGCTTAAGTTGGAGTGGGAATGGGAATTACCTCGCCAACTTGAAGGACCTCGAGGAGGGAAGTCTGAGCCCGAAGTTGGAGTCCTTCTGATTAAGTTGACGAGGCGAGAATTTCCTCCGACCTCTTACGAATTCCAACGACTGACTAACGACTGGAGGAGGAGGAAGGAGGAGGAGGAGGGGGGAGGGGGGTGGGGAGTGGGGAAGAGGAGGAGGACGAGGAGGAGGAGGTGGAGGGGGAGGAGACGTGGGGAGGAGATGGGGAGGAGGAGGAGGAGATGGTGGGAAGGAGGAGAAGGAGAAGGAGGTGGGTAGGTGGGGAGGAGAGGGGAAGATGGGGAAAAAGAAGGTGGAGGAGGAGAAGGAAAAGATAGGGGAGGAGGTGAGGAAGAGGAGGAGAAGGAGGTGGGGGAAGAGAAAGAGAAGATGGGGGAAGAGGAAGAGGAGAAGATGGGGGAGGAGGAGGAGGTGGGTGAGGTGGAGGAGATGGGGAGGAGGAGGAGGAGGAGAGGGTAGGAGGAGAAGATGGGGGAAATGAAGGAGGTGTGTGAAGAGGATGAGGACGAGGAAATGGGGAGGAGGAGGAGGGGGGTGTCTTTGTCAAGACAGGAAATACGTTGTCAATTAAATTAATTTTTTTCTAATAACATAACTCCTTCGATCAGATATAGTCTAGACTCCACATGAATGCTATATTCAAGATCTCATATTAGCAATGTGATATCAGTTTAATAGAAAAACATCCTCTCATTGTATTCAAAACGTTTTTGCCAAAACTAGAATCAAACTAACCTGACAATTACATAATTACATATTCATTTTCGCACCTTGGAACCCTACCAGTCAAAACTACGGTCGAGCTAGACGTTCTTAGCAAAATCCTTGCGTGTTATTGAATCGCATCTTCGTTTACTTTCCTGGGAAAGATTAAGCAAATTCTATAGCGGGATATTGTCAGGAAGCCCTCGGAGAATATTCCACTGGCTATTATCTTCGACGTAAAAGATACAACACACAAAGGAGTAGAACTTTGAACTCGTTTCTTGAGACGTCGAGAGGAGAATTCAAGTTTCCTTGGAAGATTCTTTTGATGATTCGGTTCCGGGAAACGTTGCAATGATCGTGCAAGCGTTGCACAGAGAGAGATCCTTTGAGGTTATTGAACCTCAAATAATAATCGAGAGAGAGAGAGAGAGAGAGAGAGAGAGAGAGAGAGAGAGAGAGGCAGGCTACTTGAAAAAAGAAATGCGATGGACAAAGAGAAGGAGGAATAGGCATGCAAGTAACAACGAAGGAATTAAGAGAGAGAGAGAGAGAGGGGGGGGGTTAAGTAATATGACCCGGAACGTTAAACAAAGACGTGGAAAAATCTTTAGCAAAGCAGAATAGCAGCAAAGCACAACGACAGACTAAAGGGTGAAACTCGATACTCCTTTGTAGAGAGAGAGAGAGAGAGAGAGAGAGAGAGAGAGAGAGAAAGCTTTTAAATAAACGCCCTGCAATCCATTTCAAAGGCAACACAAAAAACTTGAATAAACACTCAAAACAGATTCATAAATACTGAGAACTAACAATACACTGAATCAGAAGGTGAAATCAGATATTTGCTATTGAAGAAGGGCTAAGAGAAAAAGTATTTAGATACAAAACTAGGAATTATATGAAAAACAGATTTGATGTTAACAAATTTATTCAATGAATTAAAGATATAAAAATAAAAGAAAAGATAAAATAGGATAAACAGATCATTTAAAACAGTGAAATAAAAATTAGGACTAGGAGGAAAAAAATAGTTAAATACAACACTAGGAATTATATGGAAAACAGAATTAATGTTAACAAATTTATTCAGTGAATAAAAGATAGAGAAAGTTAAAAAATAAAATAGGCAAAACAGATAATTTAAATCAGTGAAATAAAAATGAGGACTAAGAGTAAAACTATTTAAATATAAAACTTGGAATTAATGAAAACTAGAATGGATGTTAAAATATTTAGTTAATGAATAAGACAGTAAAATGATAAAAACATAAAAGTTACGAAAAAAAGATAATTTAAAAAAACAATGAAATAAAAATTAGAAATGAAAGAAAAAAAAAATAGCTAACTGCAAAACTAGGAATTAAATGGAGAACAAATTTGATGTAAACAAAGATATTCAATAAAAAAAGTGAATAAAAAAATAGGAATAAAAGAGAAAATAGAATTATTGTCAAAAAAGGTACTCGAAAAATACGAATAAACGAAAAAACAATTGGTGTAAAAACAAGAGTAAGCAGTTGAAAAAAATTAATTGAAAAAACCAGGAATATCAAGAAAGAAAAAAAAAATTGATGCAAAAAAAGGTTAAAAAAAAGTTAATAAAAAATACTATGAATGAAAATGAAAACGGAATTCATGTAAACAAAGATATTCAAAAAACCTGAAATCACAAATAGAAAGGGCACCCCAGTGGCGTGGTCGGTATGGTCTTGGCCTGCCACCTCGGTGGCCACGAGTTCGTTTCCCGGGCATTCCATTGTGGGGTGAGAGATGTGTACAATTTCTGGTGATGGAAGTTCACTCTGGACGTGGTTCGGAAGTCACGTCAAGCCGTTGGTCCCGTTGCTGAATAACCACTGGTTCCATGCAACGTAAAAACACCATACAAACAAACAAACAAAAGTATTAAGAAAAAAACTGAAATCACAAAAAAAACTATACAGGAAGAAATTGGTGTCAGTCATCAGCTCAAGTGAAAAAAAACGCGCCAAAGTTTCTTCGGCGCAATCGAGTTTTCTGAGCAACGTCTAATGCTGGGTAAAAGTATCAGGTACGCCCGTTAGCGAGTCAGTTGCTCCTCAGAATCGGTAGGATGCAATTGCTTTTTTGAATAAATGACTCCAATACTAAGTGTCATCGAGTTTGAATAAGGTGCTTTTAGGGGTTTTATATATATATATATATATATATATATATATATATATATATATATATGTAGTATATATGTATGTATGTATGTAGTATACTTCTATACGTATATATAAAGACAAATTAAATATTTAATATCAAGTCAGTCGGGAAAATTCATGATAGGAACAATATCCCGTAGGGTGGGTAGGGCCGTCAGTGCAACTCGTGCGGTGCACTGTATGCATTATCCTTAAAGGTCTTTGCAGCGTCCCTTCGACCCCTAGCTGGAACCCCTTTCATTCCTTTTACTGTATCTCCGTTCATATTCTCTTTCTTCCATCTTACTTTATATTGTCCATCATGTAAAAACATTCATATGGTTTCTTCACAGTATTTGTGACAGGGAACAAATTTTTCGATAAAAATAAGACATTCGATATTTTGAAACTTCGGTTGATTTCTCTAGTCCTTAATAGTACTTGTAAAATGCTAGTGACGCGTTAATCTGGGTTTAATTTATAGATCAAAGCAATATTATAATCATTATGATAGGTAAGGAATATTAATGAGACATTTTTGTTTTAATATTATAAGCATCTAGATTTTTTTTTTTTAGTGGACCGATTAAAAATTCACCAAAATCTTTCAGATAATAACTGGAAATCAGTTTTGAATTTCACTCGAATCTCTTTTTTGCAAATACTTCGGTATTTATGAAAAGTATTTTAATACGTTTGTATCTGTTTGTTGAAATATTGATTACATATGTATTTCCTTTTTTTATAAGTGTTGTCTCTTGCTTCTACGAGATTTTTTACGCTAAATGTTAAAGCAGAAGGATTTCGATGTTAAAGTATATCAAATTATGAAATATATATATATATATATATATATATATATATATATATATATATATATATATATATATATATATAGTATATATATATATAATACATACTTATAAATGTGTGTATTAGTGCATGTGTGTGTGTGGTGTGTACGTTATATTATCAAAATCCTTGAATATATATATATATATTTTTCCAAATTCCACCTTCATTTTCAGAGCGTCTTCAATAATTTTGTTTATCCAAATTTTCCAGAAAAAATAATATATTTTCCCCGAAAGAAATAAAGGCGTTCAAAACGCAAGAAAAAAAAATTACCCGTTATCTTTTACACACACACACACACGTACACACACACACACACACACGTCAGGATAACCCATAACCTTTCCAGCTCTGCACATAAATCCAGTCTTACATAAAAAAATACACTTAAACAAAAAAGTGATTTTTTTTT
>NC_087207.1:21996932-22016932 GCF_015104395.2 Macrobrachium nipponense | reverse complement strand
GTGGTCACCACCCCGTTGTCAAGGATATATCCCGTGACTTCCATGCAAGTGCTAATCGCACCCGCCTCATCGAAGATTGTAGACTCCTGATTTATCCCAGAACGTATCCTGAGACGATATACCGAAAACATCTCATCCTTTGCAAAGGCAGTCCACAGAAACGCCATTCGTGTGTAGACTCGACTCGACCTCTGGTACTGTAGAACAAAGTCGTTTCCATCGACCATATCATGTAAAGTTGGGAATTCTCTAAAAGTCATTGTGGTTCCGTATTTAAAAGGTCTACATGGTCATAAAATAACTTTACCCCCAAATTCGTCATTAATTAATATATTCAATCTACTAGTCAAATATTAAAAATTCCTCGCTAAACAAATATCTCTTTACCCACTGAATCCTCAAAATAATCCCATTCTGAAAAACACGCTATCAAAAGAGAACCCGTAATGTCTAACAGCAAAAACCCCTTTTATGGTTTGTATAACTAACCTCCATAAAATATAATGCCGAACACTAACACCTCTTCTATCTAACCCACATACCCCGACAAATTATATCTCCTATCTAAATAGAAATGCTATTTACAGCTTAACCCCCATTACAACATCTCTTGTAAGAAAAGAAGAAAAGAAAAAAAAAGAATAATAACAACAATAATAAGTGAACTTTCGCCATTACACAGTGCACATAAGAGGAAAAGAAACATAATCAACATCTATGAGAACAGTGCAAATCCTCGAGTAATCAATTCCAAAGGGAAAAATCTGCAACCGGATTCATTACAGCATCATTAGCAAAAAATCCACCTGTGAACACCTCAGGTGGTTCGAACTGCAGCATAGTCAGACTCGCAACTTCAGAAACTCACGATTCTCAAAAAAATGTTCTATACTGAAACCAACATCAGCACCATATCACAAAATTATCTCCAGGACATGACCAAGCTGCTCCAAGATGTCCTCAAAAACATAACTTCCCAAACGATACTGCCCAATTATATAAAAATTATCTCCTATTCGGGATAAAAAAACTACGGTAAACTCAACAATTCCATAATTATATACCACCAAAAAAAAGAAAGTCACCCCCCCCCAAGGATTAATGCCATCTCCTTATATATATATATATAAATCACCATCTTAATAATAACACCACTCCAGTGATAAAAATATTTCCTCCATTTAATTAATAACCCCACACAAAAAAAAATCATCCGCCCCTTAAAAAATTGTCCTTAAATCATAACTCCCCACGACATTACCCGAATTATATAAAACCCCAATGTCATCTATTCGCCTCGTGAAACCACAAAAATTCAGCCCAAATATCATACACACAGGAATAATCACATGTTTATCATCACGTTATTCAGCTAAAACAAAAATTTGCCGTACTTCAACAACTTCCCACGTAAAATTAACCGAGAAATCTCACGCCAAAATGCCACAGATTTGCGCATAGTAAGAAAAAGAACAGTAGAAGGAAATAAAAGAGAAAAAAAAACGTAAAAGCATTCCGCCACCAAATTGCAAAAAAACAGACAGCAAGAAAAAAAAAAGAAAAAAAAATGCAATTGCGCGACAGTATATTAATCACCACAACCACTTCTTTTCAATTTTGAGATGTGTTAACCTCGACCGACATGTTTTTTCCTCTAAGACTACAAATTTTTTTCCAATTTTCTCTTCAATGACTTTAAAAGGACCTTCAAACTTCGGGCCTAATTTGTAATTTAGTTCATTTCACACGTAGAGTTTTAAAAATACCTTATCTCCGACATTGATCTTGGGATCAGATGTTTTACTATTACTCTTCTGTACCATATCTCTGGTTGTGGATTCGAGATTACGGCTGAGACGAGCATGTCTCTCTCTCACTATGGATACCAACGCCGATCGTATCCTCCCCATGATGAGGTATAGTTAGCAAATCAAGTGTGCCTCGTGCTGGACAACCAAACAAAGCTTCAAATGGGGACATTTTAATGGAATCACTAACCATAGTGTTAATACTATGTCTAACAACATTAACATATCTGTCCCAATTCTTATCATTACCACCTACAGTTTTCCTGAGAGCCTCGAGCACTTTCCTGTTTGCTCGTTCGCACAACCCATTAGCCTCGGGTCTGTATGGAATAATTGTTACTTTCTGTATCCCCATGACTTCAGCTAAACATTCCAAGGTTTTGTTCACAAATTCTCTTCCATTGTCAGTAAATAGAACTTTGGGTGAGCCATATCTGCAAAGCAAATGATTCCATTGAAAAACGCTATGGCTACTTCTTCAGTCGTTTCATGCTTAAGTGGGAAAACTATCCTTGTAAGTTCATCTATTATCACTAACAAGTACTTGTTCGCATACCTAGACTCACAAAAATTCCCCAGGATATCCATATGTATTCTCTGAAAAGGTCTACTCGGTAAAGGATACGATCTTAATTTGCATGAAGTTGTCCTTGCAGACTTACATGCGTTGCACACCGTACAATTCCTTACACAATTTTCCACATCTTTCCCCATGCTTTTCCAAATGTATTTAGCACGAACCTCATCATACGTTTTTTCTATTCCCAAGTGTGGACTACCGAACCTGCAATGAACTATATCCAAAACCACTGGAATTAGGACTTTCAGAATTACGATCTGTGTCGTATCTCCTTTACTTTCACTGGTTCTCAACTTATATTTAATTTTCCTAACCAATAGATTACCTTCTAACTCCAAACCCGAAAAAGGCAACTTATAATGTTTCCTAACTAATTCCCCTCTTAGAAATCGCTTTTGCATCTGCTAGAATCTCGTCTTCATCTTGCCTTTGCTCTATGAGAGGTATATCCCATTGTATGGCCTCGCTAGTGACTTGCGCGACTTGGAATCCTTCCGTGTCGTGAAAACTCCTACTGAGAGCATCCGCAACTACGTTAAATTTGCCCTCTATATATTTGAGCTTTGCATCAAAATCTCTGATAGTTAAAAACCATCGAGCTCTTTTAGGCGACAAATCGGGTTTATTAAAAAGATCTAATAATGGCTTGTGGTCTGTAAGAACTTCTACTTTATTCCCCATCAGTAACATTTTAAAATGAACTAAGGTCGACACTATTGCAAAGGCTTCTTTATCTATGGTCGCCATGGATCACTCGTTGCTGCCCTTTGTCCTGAACTTCCTGCTATAAAAAGCTATGGGATGGAATTTCCCATCGAACTTTTGCATAAGGCAAGCACCTATACCTTCCTGGCTTGCATCAGTCACTAATGTAAAAGGTTCCCTAAAATCTGGAAACTTCAAAACAGGGGGATCATTAGCGCGTCCTCGAGCTTTTGAAACTCTCCGCCTTGGGTTCCTTCCACTGAAATTGAACGTCTTCCCGCAATACATCAGTTAGGGGAGCTGCTATATTAGAGAACCCTTTCACAAACCTACTTAAGAAACTGGCGATACCCAGGAATGTCTTAATCTCTTTCTTTGACCTGATGGTGCAAAAAAATTCGCTATTGCTTTGACTTTATCGTCATTTACTCTAACCCCTTCTTAGATATGACGTGGCCTAGATATGTGATCTGCTTTTTAAGAACGAACACTTGGCTAGCTTAATTTCAACCCCCGCTAATCTAAGCCTCCTAAGTACTTCTGTAAGCACTTCCAGGTGTTGCGCGATCGTGTCTGTTGCGCACCAGGATGTCATCCATATACACAAAAACATTTTTGCCCAATAACCCGTGCAAAACTGTGTTCACCAACCTGGTAAAGGTCATCGGACTGCTCGATAAACCGAAAGGCATTCGCGTAAATTCATAGTGTCCCTTGGGCACTGAAAAAGTGGTATATTCCTTGCTACTTTCAAAAAACCCTGCGCCAAATCAATTGAGCTATAAATATTACGTTTCATATATATACGTAACATACAGTCATTTTACGTTGAAAGAGAATTTGAAAGTATAAAAATGCTTTAAAGGCATAACAGGAGGAAAACCTCAAAGCAGCTGCACTATGAAACAATTGTTAGGAGAGGATTCAGGAAAGCAAAATAGGAAGAAAGAGAATATGAACGGAGGTACAGCGAAAGGAATGAGAGGATTACAGCTATTTGCCGAAGGGACGCTGTAAATTTGAGTGTATTACTTCAATGCATTGATAAAATATTGTATACCTACTCAATTTATCATTTATTAGGAGCGCATTACATTAAAACATTGATATTATTCGAATTTATTACATCGCACATCGAGCAATTCGCATTTTATAGCATAACTGGCAACTGGCTTTGGGAGTTCCTCAGGGTGGAAACGGGTGGCGCCGAAGCCGATAAGCGACGTCCAGTTTATATATGGCTGTTGGAGGTGAAAGTTCGTCTCGTGTGATTCCTGGTGTATTTGTCACGTGTTTTGGAGAATAATACTTATTTAGATAAAGGTGTCATAACCTGCAAATGGCGTTCTATAAGTTGCAGAGTTGTACTACACATTTGCAGATAATTATCCAAACATATTCGAAGGACCAACGTCCTACAGTGTCAGTGTTCGTTTCTCTTACTCATTCCGGAATCTGAATTCTGGATGGGAATGTCAAGGAGAGACCGTGACAGTCTCTCCAGAGATGTTTCGGAAATTTAAATGGAAGAGAATGAAGGCTGTGGAGTCGATGGTGAGTCTGTCAGTAATGACATTATATAATTTAGATAATCAAACTTGATAATTATATATAGTCCCCCCACTTAGGATGGGTAAAGACAGGTTAAGGACGTGGTTCTTTTTGAAAGGTTAAGGGCACGGTCCTGTTGACAGGTTAAGGACATGGTTCCTTTTGATAGGGACACGGCAAGAAGTTAAGAACGTTCCTTTTTGATGTTCCGGTGATAAGGATAGGGGTGACAATGTACTAAAGGAGGTTAAGCCACTTTCTTTTGATGGGTCAGGGACACGATGTAGTACTAAAGGAAGTTAAGGGCACTACCTTTTGATGGGTTAGGGACACAATGTATACTAAATACTAAAGGAAGTTAAGGACACTTACTTTTTGCTGGGTTAGGGACACGATATTACTAAAGAAGTTAAGGACTTCCTTAATGGGTCAGGGACACGATGTAGTACTAAAGGAAGTTAGGGACAATTCCTTTGATGGGTTAGGGACACTATGTAGTACTAAAGAAAGGTTAAAGACTGTTCCTTTGGACAGGTTAGGAACATTGGCCCTTAGGCTAAGGTAGGTCTAGGGAAGATAAGATTTATAAGGTTTTTCAGTTTTGTTCCACACAAAATACAACGGTTCCCCTTTGTGCCCCTCTGAGATCGTTCCCTTAAATTTAGTGGAACACAGAAGTGTTGTTTCTCCAGCGGGTTTTTAGTGATTGGTTGTTTTTTTTTCAGAACCGATTCTGTTGTAGATGAAGCTTTTTTTTTTGCTTTTCTTTTAAGTTTAGGATTTGTACGTGTGTGTGTTTTTTTGTTTTTTCCTTGGGGGGGAGGGGGGGGGGGAGGGGGGTTGGGGGGGGGGTTGGCGTTTAGCAAAGGGGCAATTGTCCCTAAAACATCTCGTTTTCGAAATTTTTTTTAAATTATTTCTTTTTCTTTTTGAGGGTCATTACCCAAAAAACATCTAGTTTTCGTTTTTTTTTTTTTTTTTTTTTTTTTTACTTGGGGAGGGTCATTAAACCCCATATATCTTGTTTTCGACATTTTTTTTGGGGGGGGAGGGGGGGGGAAGGGGGGTGGGGAACCATTATCCTACCATATCTCGTTTCGGGGATATTTTTTTTTTCTACTTTTCTTGGTGAGTGACCATTAACCAAATATTCGTTTTCGACAGTTATATTTTATTTTATTTACATATTTATGTATTTATTTATTATTTAATTAATATTTTTCTTATCTCGCGGAGGAGCCATTAACCCCAAAACATTTCGTTTTCGACAGGGATGAGTATAATCATTATTCAGTTTACAAACAAATGCATTACGTTTCTCTTTCAGTTTGTGGAACGAAAAACGCATATAAACTATTCATCAGCAATCTTGTTCTTCATTTATTTTAGAATATCATTGACCAGGCAAAACAAAAAGCGAGTACGTATCAAACGGTGTCGGTTAGGTTGACATTTCACCATCCAAGCTCTCTCTCTCTCTCTCTCTCTCTCTCTCTCTCTCTCTCTCTCTCTCTCTCTCTCTCTCTCTCTCTCTCTCTCTCTCTCTCTCTCTCTCTCTCCTGAAACTCAACTAGACCTTTTGGAGAGAACCTGAAAATGTTATCCAGAGGACCAAAGTTCGAATCCCAATTTGCTCTCGATCATTTAAGTTGGGGAGCAATTTCCCACTTTGGGTTGAGTGAGAGAGAGAGAGAGAGAGAGAGAGAGAGAGGGAGAGAGAGAGAGAGAGAGAGAGAACAAATATCCTGTTTTAGTGAAAACATCCCAAAACAAATTGGATTTTATGAAATATTGCCGTTGTTCCAAGAGAGAGAGAAAAAAGATATATAGATAGAGAGAGAGACGAGTTTTTAAGGACTACTAAATCGCGATGATTTTTTCATTTTAATGTATTTACATATATTTTTTATTTTGAAAGAGAGAGACAGAGTTTTTAAGGTCTGCTAAATCTCATTTTTTTGAGATGGAGAGAGAGAGAGAGAGAGGAGAGAGAGAGAGAAGGAGCAACCAGGCCTTATAAATAAGATTTGTAGAATGACAAATAGGGAATAAATTTGCATACATTTTTCTTATCCCTGTCAATGCTCAGTCAAGTTTTATTTGGGTCATTTAATTTGTCAATGACCCAACCGTTTCTGTTCTTAGAAGGGTTGGATGGCGCAGACTCAATTCGATGTATATATATTATATATATATATATATATATATATATATATATATATATATATATATAGTATATGTATATATCTATATATATATATATATACTATATATATATATATATATATATATATATATATATATATAATATATATATATATATATCAAGTATAAAAACGATCCATTCTTAGAAGGGTTGGAAGGCGCAGACTCATTCGATGTATATATATATATATATATTATATATATATATATATATATATATATATGTATATATATATATATACATATATATATATATATATATATATATATATATATATCAAGTATAAAGATCCATTAAAATACTCTGGTTTAAACCTAAGGACTGTATTTCGGTGGACTAAATTCTACCCCTATGAAGTAGTCATTCACGCTTGACAAGGGTGGAAGTTAGCCCACCGAAATATAGCCCTTAGCTTTGTACCAGAGTGTTTTAATGGGCCTTTCATACTTGGGACGTATCCTGTTTTACAGCAGAATTTATTTACACACACACGCATATATATATATATATATATATATATATATATATATATATATATATATACATATATGCATATGCATATTAGGCGGAAAAACACGGATGGTGGGAGAAGGAACCTCAAAAAAAGAAAAATCACAAGTTGGTGAAATCAGATAATCGTTAAAAACTTTGTAATGAAAACCTTGAATATGGTAATTAGTTCGCCAACTCTTAAAAATCCTCGGAAGGGAAAAGTTCGAGCGACGCCTCTTGAGAGAATCTGACAGACGTCTTCTGCCGCTCAAGGAAAAGGAATTTTGTTGTTTGTTTAAGGTAAAACAAAAGATTTAAACACAGATGTCCCGTTCGACATTCCTCAGTTCGTAGGCCGAATCGAATGAAAGAAATGAAAATTAGTAAAAAAAAAAAAAAAAAAAAAAACAAAAAAAAAAAACTATGAATATAATGGAATGAAATATAAAGTTTAGGCCAAGCGCTTAAACCGATGATTAGGTCATTCACAGCTGAAAGGGACATTGAGAGTAACAATGCGTGATCCGACCTTCAGCTTACTCGGGTCGTGTGCTGAAATCTACGGCCAAATAGTTGCGTGATTCACCAACTAATGTTAGCACAATTGCGCTATATTTGATACAAGTAATTGTTCTTTACTGCTTAACATGCGCATTATTTATTTATAAATTTTCATTATTAGGTAAAGAATTTTTGAAGAAAAAAGTTATCCTTACTTCATAACGCTTAGAATAATCATGATAAATTCAGTTCTGATTTGTTGACATCACCTGGCGTCGCGGTAGTTGTGGACCACTTGGGCCGAGGAGAAATTAGGGTCGGTCTTCCTAGGGAAGAAGCGTAACTCCCAAGGACCCGAGTCTACTCATATGAAGGCAAAATAATGAGTCTTAAATTGGCCGACTCAATTAGTGTCTAATGACTAGACTTTGTCGCAGTCTGCTTTGTTGATTCAAGTTCAAGCGCTCGTGATTTGAGCGCGATTGAGGATTGTCTTCATAATTAGCACTTGCTAACCTTCGAGAGGTTTACGACAACCTCCTACTTTGTTAAGCTACAAAAAAATGAGGTCAGATTAACGCCAGGTATTTCCAGATTCATGTGTAAGTAAACATTGATCATACCTGTAGTTGGGTAGTGCTCCCGGTGCACCTCACTTAATCCACTGTAAGCATTACTTAAGCTTCTTTGCAGCGTCCCTTCTTCAGCCCCTAGCTGCAACCCCTTTCGTTCCTTTTACTGTACCTCCGTTCATATTCTCTTCCTTCCACTTGCCTTTTCACTCTCTAACAATTCTTTCATGGCGCATCTGCGAGGTTTTCCCTCCTGTTACACCTTCCAATCCTCCTCCCTGTCGATTTACGTGTGAGCGCTTAATGACCTCGAAGCAAGAACGAAAAATACCAACTCTTTGAAAGCACCTTACTTGATTTGAGTAAAAACAAACGACGTTTTATCTCTCCCCTGTCAATTGTTCTTTTACCTACTTTCCTTAACGTTATTAAGCTAAGCTTCTCGTAAGCAACAACAAGAGATTCTTCTTCTTCTTCTCCAAGTAATAAATAAAACACAATTTCCAGGGACACTCTCCTCACTTATGTAAAAATAAGACAAACCACTTGGCTCACATTTCGACAAGATCGACACAACACCGAGATTGGTCAAAGACGAAAGTTGCCACTTATGGTTTCCCTCGGTGGCAATGTGCAGAGTGAAGGATATCTCATGGAATCCTTCAAGGTATATGTTAAGGAATCCTTCTAGGATATCTTAAGGAATCCTTCAAGCATATCTCAAGGAATCCTTAAAGGGTATCTTAAGGGATCCTTCAAGGATCTTAAGGAACCTTTCAAGGTAATCCATAGGAAAACCTTCAAGGATATCATAGGAAACCTTCCAAGGAATTCATATGGAAATCCTCAAGGTATATTCTTAAGTAATCCTTCAGGGTATCTTCAGGTATATCCCTTTACGATTGGGAATATTATAATTAATCAGTCATGGAAATCAGATAAAGGTAAAATTTTGTTTTTGAAATTTATGGTTGGAAGGAAATATACCAAATTAATGTTTATAGAATATATATATCTATGTATCTATATATATATATATATATATATAATATAATATATATATATATAATATACGAGAGATATTAAGTAAAACGTGATTTAAATTATCTATCAATTTGGGCACTTGAACACGTGCATGAAATCCTCTCTTTCTCTCTCTCAAGGGTTCGTCCTTATTCGCAACCTGTCCCGTCAACTTGCTATTCCCATAATCGCTTAGACCTCAGTTTCAAGCATTCTCGGGAATCTGTCGAGGTAACATTCCCCTTGGTTGGCCCAGAATCCCGGTGCAGGGGATTTATTTTTTTTAATAGGATGCTTTGTATTATTTTATTTATTTATTTTTGTGTTCTCAAGAAACTTGGCTGATGATTCAATTAATCTCGGGGAGTAGAGAAAAGGGTTGTCGGGGTGGTTAAGGCTTCACTGCCAGTCCTGGAATTGGGAGGTCGCTGGTTCGCGCCTGTCGATCGCCAATTCTATTATCGCTTAATAAATTCCCCCTCGGTTAAGCATATATGAAAATATATTAATTCCGAGGTAGAGCGAATTAGATATTAAAGGACATTTGTAGTTCGATATATGTATATGAATCACGGTATGTGATAAGACTTATATATATATATATATATATATATATATATATATATATATATATAATATATATATATACCCATGCCCATATCATACACCCATACCCATACTGATACCCCTACCATACCCATATCCATTCCAAACCCATATCTGCACCATACCCTTACCTATACCCATACCCCTACCATACCGATATTGATACCCATGCTCATATCCATACCATGACCTGTACATATCAGTCCCATACCCATACCGGTACCCAATCAGCCCTACCCATCCATATAATACACATATTGTACCATACTCGTATAACTCATACAGTACCATACCCATACCCGTAACATAACCATACCATATCTATACCATATTCATACTCATATCTGTATCATACCCATTCCCATACCTTACCCATATTTGTACCATACCATACCCATACTCATATCCATAACATACCCATACCATACCCATATTCTTTCCCTTACTGATACCCATACCAAGAATTTTAGAGGAATGCCCTTTGTGTTTAATCGTCTTCTTGAAGACGTCTTCACGACTCCAGGATCTTCTAAAGCTGTCTTCAGCCGATAAGCGACGTCCAGTTTATATATGGCTGTTGGAGGTAAAAGTCGTCTCGTGTGATTCTTGGCGTATTTGTCACGTGTTTTTAGAGAAATAATACTTTAAGATAAAGGTGTCATTACCTGCAAATGGCGTCTATAAGTTGCCAGAGTTGTACTACACATTTGCAGAAATAATTATCCAAACATATTCGAAGGACCAACGTCCTACAGTGTCAGTGTTCGTTGTTCCTACTCATTCCGGAATCTGAATTCTGGATGGGAATGTAAGGAGAGACTGTGATAGTCCTCTCCAGAGATGGTTCGGGAATTTAAATGGAAGAGAATGAAGGCTGTGGAGTCGATGGTGAGTCTGTTACCCTGTCGGTAATGACATTTTATAATTTAATAAATTAATTAGTCTTGATAGTATATATAGTCCCCCCACTTAGGATGGGTAAAGAGAGGTTAAGGACGTGGTTCTTTTTGAAAGGGTAAGGACACTGTTCTTTTTTTGAAAGGTTAAGGGCACTGATCTTTTTGACAGGTTAAGGACATGGTTCCTTTTGATAGGGACACGGCAAGAAGTTAAGAACAGTTCCGGTTGATAGCTTAGTGACACAATGTACTAAAGGAGGTTAAGGACACTTTCTTTTGATGGGTCAGGGACACGACGTAGTACTAAAGGAAGTTAAGGGCACTACCTTTTGATGGGTTAGGGACACAATGTAGTACTAAATACTAAAGGAAGTTAAGGACACTTACTTTTGATGGGTTAGGGACACGATATATTACTAAAGGAAGTTAAGGACTATTCCTTTGGACAGGTTAGGAACATTGCCCCTTAGGCTAAGATAGGTCCAGGGAAGAATATTTATAAGCTTTTTCAGTTTTGTTCCACACAAATACAACGGTTCCCCTTTGAGCCCCCCCCCCCCCCTTTGAGATCGTTCTCTTAAAATTAGTGGAACACAGAAGTGTTGTTTCTCCAGCGGGTTTTTAGTGATTGGTTCGTTTTTTTCAGAGCCGATTTTGTTGTAGATGAAGTTTTTTTTTGTTTTTTTTTTTTTTTTTTTAAGTCAGGATTTGTACATATGTGTTTTTTTTTTCCTTGGGGGGTGGGGGGGGGGGGGGGGGGGGGGGGTTGGGGGGGGTTTAGCGAAGGGCCATTGCCCTAAAACATCTCGTTTTCGACAGTTTTTTTGTATTATTTCTTTTTCTTTTTCTTTTGAGGTCATTACCCCAAAACTATCTAGTTTCAATTTCTTTTTTTTACTTGGGGAGGCCATTAACCCCATATATCTCGTTTTTCGAATATTTTTTTTTTTTTTTTTTTACTTTTCTTGGTGAGGGACCATTAACAAACAAAGTATCTCTTTTTCGATAGTTTATTATATTTATATTTATTTATTTATGTATTTATTTATTTATTATCATATTTATTCATTATATTCATTTTATTTTTTTTTTTTTCTTATCTTGCAGAGGGGCCAGTAACTATAAAACATTTCGTTTCGGTTCCGACAGGGATGAGTATAATCATTATCAGTTTACAAACAAATAACATCAGGTTCCCCTTCAATTGGGGAACGAAAAACGCATATAAACTATTCATTAGCAATCTTGTTCTTCATTTATTTTAGAATATACAGTGACAAGGCAAAACAAAAAAACGATTTAACGTATCAACGGCGGTAATATATATCGGCTTAGGTTTGACATTTCACCATCCAACTCTTCTCTCTCTCTCTCTCTCTCTCTCTCTCTCTCTCTCTCTCTCTCTCTCTCTCTTAATTGCTGTGAGACCTTTTCAACCACCTCTGGTGTTAAATAAACCCTTGAAGTGGATTGAGGTTTTTTTGGATAGTGAAGTAGATTGAAGTTTTGATAGTGAAATTGAATGACTTTTTGGTAGTGAAAATAACTGTTGATTTGATAATGAAGTGACTGAAGTTTTGATAGTGAAAAATGACTGACGTGTTTATTGTAAAGTTGAACTGAAGTTTTGATAATCAAATTGCTTGACGTTTTGATTGTGAAGTTTGACTAAAGTTTTGATAGTGAAGTTGAATGAATTTTTTATATTGAAATAGGCTGAAGTTTTGATAATGAAGTTTAACTGACTTTTGATAGTGAAATCGACTGACGTTTTGATAGTGAAGTTGACTGAAGTTTTGATTTTGAAATTAACCAACGGTTTGACAGTGAACTTGACAGACGCTAAAATTTCTCCCTGCTAAAATAAGTTCGGAATTGAATAGTTTGATATTTATGCAAATATTAAAGAGGCTTTTCTTTTTATGTTTTTTTTTTATTTTATATATTTTTATTTTTATTTGATTTGTTTATTTTTTGTGTTAAAAACAATATTTAGTTTATTCATTTTCTTGTTTCTGAACAAAAACAGTCACGATATTTACAGTAGAAGGTAAACATAAGACATTTGAGATAGGATCCTATTATATATATATATATACTATATATATATATATATATATATATATATATATATATATCTATATTCTGTTAAAACAGGATACGTTTCGGGTGTATAAAAGGCCCATTAAAGCACACTGGTTTAAAGCTAAGGACCTTTAAACCAGAGTAGGGTTTAATCTGCCACTTTATACTTATATATATAATATATATATATATAATATATATATATATATATATATATATATATATATATATATATATATATATATATATATATATATATATATATATGTATATATATATCACGTTTTTACAAACATATGATATATAAATATATATATATATATATATATATATATATATATATATATATATATATATATACATATATATATAAATATACATGTATATATTATGTGTGAAAATCATAGCTGCATAGATAAATTAACCACGAAATTCAGCGTCCATTTATTTATACATTCGCGCGCGCGCGCGCGCGCGCGCGCGCGAGAGAGAGAGAGAGAGAGAGAGAGAGAGAGAGAGAGAGAGAGAGAGCGAGAAACTTATGCATGAGGTTGGAATTCGCTTTGAAATTGAAATAACGCCGACGAATTTTCACAGTTCGTCGGGAGTAAAGGTAATTCGTTTATATATATCAGCATAAAACCAATTTATATCGCATGCATTTTTTATTTATTTATTTATTTATTTTTGTAATCGTTGGACCCCCATGATTTCTGTTAGCGTTTTTGAAATATATTTGATCGATTTTACATTTATATCAACAGTTATCCAATTTTTTTGTGTGGTGAGGTCTAGGTGTATGTTTATTTAAGTTTATTATGAACCACTATCACGTCGGTTAGGTTGGTGGGTGTCCACGTACATTTTATGTACAAAATCTGAGTGCTCAGTAAATTTTTAAAAGAATAATTTATTTTACTTTGTGGTAATTCGATTGGTGTATAAAGAACTTACGTTTCTGCATATTAAAAAAACTCTCTCTCTCTCTCTCTCTCTCTCTCTCTGTCTCTCTCTCTCTCTCTCTCTCTCTCTCTCTCTAAACTAATATTCATTATGTGCTTACAGACAGGATTATTATTCTCTCTCTCTCTCTCTCTCTCTCTCTCTCTCTCTCTCTCTCTCTCTCTCTTTCCATTAAGCAATATACAACGCAGTGTCACTTATAATTCAGGGAACAATATAATTCACGATGTATGATTTCCGAGTGTCAAAAAAAAAAAAACACACATACACAAACACACCAGCTACAGCGAAAACCTGGTTCACCACTTTAACTGTATCTCCTTTCATATTCTCATTCTTCCATCGGCTGTCCACCCTCTCTAACAATTATTTCCGTAGTGCTGCATCTTTCAAACCTCCTCACTGTCAATTTCCGTTTCAGCGCTGAATGACCTCATAGGTCCCAGCGCTGGAACCTTGGCTTAAATTTTCTATTCTAATTTATTTATAGTACTGTCGGCCAAAAAACTCGTGGCAGAGTTTCATAAATTTCGTTCACCTGCCTGACGCACGATTCATGCCTTATTTATCTATTTTTCTTTTGCAAAGATGGAAGAAATCATGTGTATGACGTTTAAAAACAGTCACTGATATCTTTAAAACATTATGATATGTTATTGTGTTAAAACTATCTTCCATAGAGCAAAATTGACATGAACGAAACGAAGTGATAAAAAACGTCATATCACAACCATAGATATAACATTACCAAATAGATAGGAGACACCTATCCATAGTAGTATCGCATAAAACATAGTCCTTAAATTATCATTTCAAATATTAATTGTTGAAGGTAGTTGAATATTCCATTTGTTAAATTTTACAGAAAACATTGGAATCTCAACAAAATGCTATCAAATTTAAAAACAAAAAGAAAAAAAAACTATATCTTAAACAGTGTGAACCAGGCGACTCACTCTATTGCTTTGATGTTATGTGCACGGGAATCTAACGTCAATGTGTCATTTATCGGTCTAAGAAACTTCCCTCGATGAGCGAGAGAATCATTGCACTGCATTCGGTGCAAGTTCCTGTTGGAGAGATATCAAGAAAGCTTAATAAACCGGAGAGAATCATACATAGATGAATAAAATTGTTTAAAGAACGGCAAAATTTAGAACATGGGCCTAGAGGTGGAACACCTCGAAGCACCACATGAGAGCAAGACAATACAGTAGTGTAAATGTTGCTGAGCAACATTCATTTGTGAACTTTGAATTCTAGTGCCTTGTCACGACATTGCTGAACCAGGAATCATAACTAGCTCTACGCTTATGACTGGTGTCTGATGAATACTTTAGATTTTTAAATCTACACTTGAAGTCTTTGATAGTTGTCTAATGAATAAGTCTAATGAATAAGCAAGCTTATCTTTGATGGATGAGAGATTCAGTTAGGCTTCCTCTTTTTGTTTTGTTTTTTATCGGTGGCCGGTGAATATCACGGATAGGGAGGGAAACGGTTTCAATGATGCATGCATTTTTTTCTTCAAAACCTAAAGAATACATTTTATTGGGAGATACTTTAACATCGGCCTAATCCTTCCAATCACTCCTATACGCCACCTCCTCGCTCTTCTTTACATCTCAGCGACTAGATCCGACTTCTCACTACGAAACTCCATCTCGTGAAAGCATCACTAATGATAACGGTTATTTTAAAATTCCCCGCACCGACAACGGACGCCTTAAAATGCATGTTTATAAAATATTTTCTGTTCAAAGAAACTTTATCTTTCATCCCACTAAATATGTGTATACACTCGTGTCACACCCTGTAGCCGTCAAAGAGCAACCCTTGATTAAAGCAGTAGGTTTTTCTTGAAAAAAAAAAAAACCTGAAATAGACTCAAACGAGAACGTTACCTTTCAATATTTTCTTATCCTTTCAGCTACTTATAATATGCTTATGGTAGTAGGTCTAGTAGGTATACATGTGAAAACTAATTTGAATTAATTTATATTTAGAAGAAATGAATAGCTACAAAAAGATCAACCTAAGAAAGCTTTAAGGAAAATAAGTCTATCTTAATGTATTCGTCAGTTTTGACTCCCACAGCTTTCCAAGGTGTCCAAATGAAACAGGATGATATGCAAGGAATTCGATAAAAAATAAGACTGAATTATATTCGTTGATTTTTTTATGATTGCTTTTTGACTTTGAATTACTAGGTCTGAGTTAATTATGTTAAGCAATTATGAAAAAGGATAAGACTAAAGGCGAACATGGCTAATAAAACAAGAATAACGGGAATAGTCAAATAAAGCAGAAATATATAATATATATTATATATATATATATATATATATATATATATATATATATATATCATATATTGTCGATTTAAACATATTCATTAATATTACATATCCGAGAGAGTATACTGCTGAAAAATAGACCTAGGCAAATCATGTGGGAAAATCAGAAGTCCAGTTTCAGGCCGCCTAAATGTGTCATGCAAAATTATTTTATTGATCAAGGACAAAATTAGTTTAACTAAATATCGTTTTCAAAGAATGTTAACGCTTGATGTATTATTTTATCGGCTGTAGAGACGAAATGACAACACCCCCCAGCGCAGTATGATAAGTTGAGTCAAGACTCGAGCGGCAGCAAAGCCAACTTCAAAATCTTCGGTACGCTGTCACGAAGCTAGAGTGAGATAAAATTAGAAATCGTGGACCCATTGGTATATATTTTCCTTACTTTGCAAAATAATTATCTTTAATACATTGAATAAGTCTACTCAGTTCTAATGTAATTCATTTCAAGTATAGCACCTTTGAAAGGAAATGTTATTTTGTTAAGTAAATAATAATCTGGCACCTGCATATGGCAATATTTCCATAACGAACAATGAATTAAGAAAAAACTTACGCCAATTCTTCGTTGGCCGTCTGTACAGTAAGTTCCAGAAATGAAGCGACAAATTTCAGAAGATTTCATTCAAAATTCACTAACTGGCAACTATACAACTCGTAGCTGGAAAACCTTCTTTTTCTACAGTGAAAGCTCTATCAAGCAAAATAAAGCTAACATATGATGCACAAATATCAAATCTATGATATATATAACAATCATAAGAAAAAATTACGGTAATAGTAATTATTTTAAAGTATAGTAATTACTTCAAATTAAAGAAACGAAACAATTTGAAATTTTCGTTCAACACAGGATAACCAACAATTACAATGTAACCTTCGAGCAATGTGGAAACAAATATTTAATATCATAGTTTATTATCAATTATTTTAGCGAAGATGCATAAAACCATGCAAGTATCAATAAAATGTAAAGGGAAAATCTCCGCGACATTAAACATAATCAACCATGAATGCACTTAGATTCAATAGAGAAGTTGGGCGTGGTTGGTAGTTCTGATTCTAGCTTCTAGAACCGAACATAAAACACCATATTCGAGAAAGGCTCTAACTGCTGATGCTACCGTCAGGTGACTAGGCCTAGTTCCGGGCATAGCAAGGCTTACAATGCAAGGCCACTGTCTGTTATTTAGGCAAAGATAGAACCATCAGGACAGACACCTGGACCTGTCCTTGCACCTGGGAAACAGACTCGCTATATAATAAATAAGAAAGACAGTCGCAAGGAACCAGAACACCCGTAAAATCACCAAGTGGTTGAGTAGGGAGACGACAGACCCCAACCACCCCTCCCCCCCTCTACCTCTACCTCTACCCACAATCTTAACTCCGCCTTTTTCACTTCAACCTTTTACCTCAAATCTTCGAATCATATTCCAACCGTGAAATTTAAGACTGAATTTGCGTAAGTGGGCGTATCATAAGGGAGTGATATCACCTAAATTAATATTTCCACGGACCACCAGTAATCAGTTCGATCCAGTCAAGCATTATTGTGTAACAGAAACGTATGAGTTTTTCGGGATATATATATATATATATATATATATATATATATATATATATATATATATATATATATATATATATTATATATATATATCTATATATATATATATAATATATATATCAAAAGTACCGAGCATGGCCAATAGGCCTAGTGCTCGATTCTTAAAACAGGCCTCTGGTTATTCCTGACTAGATGAAAAGGTCCTGAGAGAGAGAGAGAGAGAGAGAGAGAGAGAGAGAGAGAGAGAGAGAGAGAGCACAACAGGATATACTCGAATTAAAATAATGCTCGCCTAGCATATTCACACTCCGGATCGTATGGACACGAATAGTTTCATTTTTGCACTGAAAAAAAAGGTGGAAACCTACGAAAATACTTATTTGATGCCACCCTGAACGCAATTCCACGAGCAAAAATTTGCACAATTGAGGAATTCGATTAAATTATTATCTAACAAGCTGGAAAATATATTTCCTTGATTCTTGAAATAGGCCTAACCATGTAGCCAACGCTAAACGCGCATATACTTGGGATTTTTTTTACACTAACTTTTGTCTTATTTATATTTCACTTAATCAGATGCTAAACTTCTCAGTGCTTTATCAAAAGAAATCATAATAACTTTCGATATAACGCTATAAAAGTCGAAAGTTAATTTACAAATTATATTAGGCCAATGGTTATGCACTCGGTTCCTGCTGTCACTCTATGGTGAACACTTGTTATCACACATTGAGAGCCGCAGATGATTCTATGGGGAATTTTCTTTCCATTTAATAAACAACTATTGAACTAACATTGATCATTCACTGGCGAAATACTTTCTGTGCTTATACAGTTAATCACTGATACGTATTATCATATAAATAGGATGACAATAATTGGAATAAAATATACTAACTGGCAACCCCACGAGTTTCTAAAGAAGTACGATCAATTCTGAGATTTGTCGCTTCACTTCTGGAACTTACTGTACCTGACCTCACTTCTGTTAATTCTATCCACCGCATTCTCCTCTCTCTCTCTCTCTCTCTCTCTCTCTCTCTCTCTCTCTCTCTCTCTCTGCGTGGCAACTGGCTCTTTTCTGTCCCAACCACTGTTGGAATAACATCACTGAGGCTGTGTTTTTGTTTGTTTGTTTATTTGTTTGTTTTTTCACTTTGACCCAACCAACAGATGTCAGCTGCCAGACAATGATCCACTTAAGCTGAATAAACAAAGCTCAGACACAGCTAATATCGTTCATTATGACGACAGTTCTCCCCTCGCTAGACAAACAGACTGTGACAAAGGGAATGTGGAGAGAGAGAGAGAAGAGAGAGAGAGAGAGAGAGAGAGAGAGACAAGAGACAGACAGACAATTAAATGTATCTCATGGGGACAGAAGAAGACAGACTTAATCGAATATATGTCTTATGGACAGACAATTAGATTAATTGCGACAGGAAGAATTACTTTTTCCAGTATAAAATTTAATCGATTTTTCAAAGGAAATAATTATTGTATCTTGGCGTCGTTGGGAATTGATAGCTTTTGTATTAAATATATATATCTTTTTTTTTTATGGTACGACATGAGAGAGAGAGAGAGAGAGAGAGAGAGAGAGAGAGAGCTACATATATGCCATAAAATGCTAATGATTAAATATATATATATATATATATATATATATATATAATATATATATATAATATATATATATATATATCTAATAAAAGGAGCCCATAAAAACACCAAAATATAGAGAGAAAAGTACTATATTTCAGAGACTTCTGTCTCCTTCTGCAGGTGTATGAATGAGAAAAGTTTACAGAAAAGGTGGTATTTATGCCAAGGGATCCATCCACAGGTAAGCCAATTTAGGTCACCCCCGCTGATAATCTTCCTTTAATCTTCTTAAGCGTTGGTTGAATGAAAATCTTGTCGATAAACATCTGAATCTTGACTGACTTCCTTTTCTCTCTCTCTCTCTCTCTCTCTCTCTCTCTCTCTCTCTCTCTTCCCCTGAAACTCAGCTGGATCTTTTGGAGAGAACCTGAAAATGTTATCCAGAGGGCCAAAGTTCGAATCCCAATTTGC
>NC_087207.1:21987535-21996432 GCF_015104395.2 Macrobrachium nipponense | reverse complement strand
TTATGGGAACAGCAAGAAGTTTGACGGGACCGTTGCGAATAAGGACGCCCTGAGGAGGGAGAGAGAGAGAGCAGAGAGGAGAGATGAGAAGGAGAGGAGAACGTGAGAGAGAGGAGAGAGAGAGAGAGAGTATTTTCTATGCACGTGTCACGTACAAATGATAGATAATTTAATCAACGTTTTACTTAATATCTCGTCGGTATATTATATGTATATATATATATATATATATATATATATATAGCGTAGACATATAATCCTATATATCGATTTTTAAATAATAAGTAATATAGATAATATCTAACATATATGAGAATATATATATATATATATATAATAAATATTATAAGATATATATAGATATATATATATATATATAGAACTATATAATATATATATATATATTATATATATATATATATATATATATATATATATATATATATATTATAATATACATACATATACAGATAATATAAATATATATATATTATATATATATATATATATAATAATATATAGTATAATATATATATATAGAATATATATATATACAGATAGATAGAAGATAGACAGATATATGTTTATATATGAACATTATTTGTTAGATCCTTCCAAATAATTTTCAAAATGTAACCTTTATCTGATTTCATGACTGATTAATATAAATTCCCATCGTAAGGATATACCTTTAAGACACCCCTGAAGGATTACTAAGATATTCCTTGAAGGTTTTCGCATGAATCCTGGAAGGATTCCTTAGATTCTTGAAGGATTCCTTAAGATAACCTTAAGGATCCCTTGATATAGCTTGAATGATTCCCTTACGAATGACTAGAAGGATTCCTTAAGATATCCTTGAGGATTCCTAACTATCCTGACGCATTCCAGAGAACACTTCACTGCAAAGGTGCCGAGGTAAACCATAAGTGGCAACTCTCGTCTTTGGACCAATCTCGTGTGTTGTGTCGAATCTTGTCGAAATGTGAGCCAAGTGGTTAGTCTTACTTTTCTGATTATAAGTGAGGTAGAGTGTCCTGGAAATTGTTTTTTTTTATTACTTGGAGAAGAAGAAGAAGAAGCTCTTGTTGTTGCTTACGAGAAGCTTAGCTTAATAACGTTAAGGAAAGTGGGGTAAAAGAACGATTGACAGCGGGAGAGAAACACAGTCGTTTGTTTTTACTCAAAAGTCAAGTAGGTAAATGAATGATTGACAGGGGTAGAGAAAGTGTGCTTTCAGAGCGTTGGTATTTTTCGTTCTTGCTTCGTAATAAGAATCCTAATGAGAAGGGAGAGATCAAATTCACGAATAGATAGACACCAGTGGTCTCTTGCATATAGAGAAAAACTATTGAGATGGCTTTGTCTGTCTGCCCTCAGATCTTAACAAGGCGTGATCCGACCTCCAGCATTGGAACCTACGTGGTCATTCAGCGCTGAATCGGAAAACGACAGTAAAAACTCAAAAGATGTAAGAGGAGGAAAACCTCAAAGCAGTTGCACTATGATTGTTAGGAGAATCTTAAGGAATGTAAGATGGAAGAAAGAGATATGAACGGAGGTACAGTCAAAGGAACGAAAAAGGTGTTGCAGCAAAGGGGCTGAAGGGACGCTGCAAAGAACTTTAATTATAATGCCTACAGTACACCGCATGAGGTGCACTTTAAGTTAAGCACATCTCAGTCTAACCAGACCACTGAGCTGATAACAGCTCTCTAGGGTTGACCCGAAGGATTAGATATTTTTTTTTACGCGGCTAGGAACCAATTGGTTACCTAGCAACGGGACCTACAGCTTACTGCGGGATCCGAACCACATCATATCGAGAAATGAATTCTAATCACCAGAAACAAATTCCTCTGATTCCATGTGGCAGAGTGTGGGGAGTCGAATTCGCGACTACCGAATCGTAGGCGAGCGTGTAAACAACTCGTCCAACGAGGAACAAACAGAATCTGAATTTCACAGAGAAAACAAAACCCTGAACCACAAAACTAAGAGATACTGATTACCAACTCACAATGACTGAGAAGAGCGGACATAACCAATCATATGACGCGCCATAGTTATACCGGCTTCAAATTATCACACGTTTCCGCTGCCTGTTCATTTTTGCACCTAGGACCACCTCCCACCCCCCCCCCCTCCCCCTTGTTATACTCCCCTTTGTCATCCATGGGAGAAACCAGTATACCAGGGGTCTGTCTACAGTCCTCCACCTAATTATCACCTCTGTGAAATGAAGCTGTAATAAGCAGCTGTCATTCCCGGCGAAAATGTTTTTTTTTTTTTCTGTACGAGCGAATGTTTGTGTTGCGTGTTTTTGATTTGTTTGTTTGTATGGTGTTTTTTACGTTCGCCATGGAAACCAGTGGTTATTCAGCAACGGACCAACGGCTTCCCACGGTGGTTTCCGAAAACCCCACGTCGAGAGTGAAAAAACTTCTATCACCAGAAATGCACATCTCTAACCGCTCAGTGGAATGCCCGAAAATTTAACTCGCGGCCAACCGAGGTGGTACGCCAACACCATACCGACCACGCCACCTGAGGCGCTTTTGCGTGTTTGTTGAAGTGATTTCTGGTAAACCTACTGAATACATAGTAGACTGTTGGTCATTATTGAGAAGTTAAAGAAGTTAATTAAGACGTCTGTGTATCCATCCCGTCTGAGATGTTAAGTCAGGTCAATCAATAGAATAGAAACAGAATATAGAATTTAGTCCATAGGCCAAGCACTGGACCTAAGAGGTCATTCAGCGCTCAAAACGTAAATCGACAGGGAGGAGGATTGGTAAGGTGTAACAGGAGGGAAAACCTCGCAGATGCGCCATGAAAGAATTGTTAGAGAGGGTGGAAAGTCAGGTGGAAGGAGAATATGAACGGTAGGTACTGTAAAAGGAACGAAATGGGTTGCAGCTAGAGGCTGAAGAAGGGACGCTGTAAAGTAGCTTAAGTAATGCTTACAGTGGATTAAGTGAGGTTACAACTGGCAGCACTAACCAACTACGGGGTCTGATCAATGTTACTTTAACATGAATCGGAAATAAGTGTCGTCAATTTAACCTCATTTTTTGTAGCTTAAACAAAAGTAGGAGGTTGTCGTAAACCTCTCGAAGGTTAGCAAGTGCTAATTATGAAGACAATACTTATCGCGCTCAAATCACGAGCTCTTGAACTTGAATGAACAAAGCAGGACTTGCGGGTACAAAGGTCTAGTCATTAAGCGACACTAACTTGAGTCGGCCAATTTAAGACATCAATTATTTTTGGCCTTCATAATGAGTAGACTCGGGTCCTTGGGAGTTACGGCTTCCTTCCTAGGAAGACCGACCCTAATTTCTCTCGGCCCCCAAAGTGGTCCACAACTACCGCGATGCCAGGTAATGTTAACAAATCCACTGAATCATAATTATCATTCTAAGCGTTATGAAGTAAGGATAACTTATTTCTTCAAAAAATTCTCTTTACTGAATGATATTTCAAAGTAATTCCCTAAATTTTGTAATACAAAAAACTCCATGAACTCTGGAGATTTATCTTTGTACTATATATTTTCACAAATGAAAAACGCACGAGATTAGAAGATGTTTGTTTTAATTCACAAAACCACTTTTTGCTGCATTCGTCAAAAAATATGCAAATTTTATTCAGGCAAACCAGCAATATTTGTTTACGGTTTACCATTCTTACAACCTTTTACAACCTACATCTTGTTCGGGTTGCCCCAGGTCCCTCAGTGTGAGGCACCTCAAATAATGTCTACCAGAGAGTTGCTAGTACATCTTCCGGTATATTTTGCATCTTCCAATCTTGGATGGTCTGGGATGCAGTTTAGATATTTGTCGAGCTTATTCTTAAACACATCTACGCTCACTCCTGATATATTCCTCAGATGAGCTGGCAACGCATTGAATAGACGCGCATTATCGATGTTGGGTGGGCGTAGTGGATTAATGTCCTGTGTGCTTTCCTTATTTTTCCTGGTATAGTTTTGGGCACTATTAATCTACCTCTGCTTGCTCTTCTGATATTTTTAGTTCCATGATATTTTCTGCTATTCCTTCTATCTGTTTCCATGCCTGAATTATCATGTAGCGTTCTCTTCTCCTTTCTAGACTATATAATTTTAAGAATTGTAGTCTTTCCCAGTAGTCTAGGTCCTTAACTTCTTCTATTCTAGCTGTAAAGGACCTTTGTACACTCTCTATTTTGTGCAATATCCTTTTGATAGTGTGGGTACCATATCATATTGCAATATTCAAGTGGACTACGAACATATGTTTTATAAAGCATAATCATGTGTTCAGCTTTCTTGTTTTTGTTTTTGAAGTGCCGCGAACGTAACAACATTACCCATTTTTGCTTACATTTTGCCAACAGAGTTGCTATTTGATCATTGCATAAACATGTTCCTATTCATCATCACACCAAGGTCTTTAACTGCTTCCTTATTTGTGATGGTCTCATTATTAGGTCCCTTATATGCATATAGCTTTCTTTCTCTGTCTCCATAAATTTATTGATTCAAAGTTATCAGAGTTAAATACCATCCTATTACCTCTGCCCAATCATATACTTTGTTAAGGTCTCTTTGTAGAGCGTTTCCTATCTTCATCACAAGTAATTTCTCTACTTATTCTTGTGTCATCTGCGAAACTACTCACTACCGAATCCTTAACATTATTGTCTATGTCTTCAATCATAATACAAACAGTATTGCAGCTAACAACCGTACCTTGCGGCACACCGGATATTACCTTGGCTTCATCCGATTTCTCGTCGTTTGCAATAACTATCTGTTTTCTGTTGTGTAAAAATTCTTTTAACCATCTTCCTACTTTATCCACGATATTGTGTTTTCTAATTTTCTTCGCTAATATATTATGGTCTACTTTATCAAAAGCTTTTGCAAAGTCTAAATAAACCACATCTGTTCATTTCCGCTTTCATATTTTGAATATGTTCTCACGGTGGACTAACAGTTGGGTTTGTGTACTTTTTCCGGGTACGAAACCATGTTGACCTTTATTAAACAAATTATTTTTTATTAAATGTTTCATAATATTTTTCTTCATTACCCTTTCATACACTTTCATAATATGTGATGTTAGACTCACAGGCCTATAATTATTGCCTCTAGTCTTGATCCACTTTGAAAGTAGGGGTAATATATGCTAATTTGTGCTCATCATAAATCTTGCCTGTATCTACACTTTGTCTTAATAATATTGCAAGTGGCTTTGCGATAGAATGAACTACTTTCTTTAACAAAAAATAGTAGGAATTCCATCAGGCCCTGCAGCGCTCCATTTTTAATTTCATTAATAGCCTGCACAATATCAGCTTCATTAATATCTATGTCAGCTAAATATTCACTATTTTCATCCCTACCTTCTATATCATTATCTTCATTATCTATTCTAGGGGTGAATTCTCTCTTATATCGTTCTGCCAGTATGTTGCAAATTTCCTTTTTTTCATTCGTTAATCTCCCTTCAATTCTCAGAGGGCCTATTTCTATTCTTCTTTTATTCATCTTCTTCGCATATGAGTATAATAGTTTGGGGTTTTGGGTTTTTTTGCTTGATATTTAATAGGGTTTCTTTCCAAGTCCCGTTTTTCATTTTCTTTTGATTGTATAATCTTTTGTCTGCATTTTCTATCTTACTTTTAGTTCTATAACTTTCCATGCATTTTTTTTTTTCTTTTTTTGCAAGACCTTTTTCCACTTTCTGATTTTCTGGAACAAGATCCTTCTGTCTCTTGGTATGCATGAATGATGTTTCTTTTCTTCTTCGGTATATATTTTTCCACTATTTTCTCCAATATTTTATATAATATCTCCGTATTTACCCTTAATGTCATCACTTACGAAAATGTTATCCCAATCTTTGTTTAATTCTTCATTAATTTCTGACCATTTTATATTTTTACTGTAGAAGTTGTATTTTCCATATCCTTCCCACTTTTTTATTTCTTGCTTATCTCTCTATTTTCACTTTGCTTTGGAATGAACTGTTAATTCTATGACATTATGGTCTGAAATACTCGCATTAATAAACTATTATTTCTTTAACATAATTCATCTCGTTCACAAATACTAGGTCTAAAGTATTTTCCTTTCTTGTTGGCAGGTGATTTATTTGTTGAATGTTTGTATTCTAGTAGCATATCTAATAGCTTTTCAAATTGCCTCTTATCTTCTGCACTACTATTACTCTCTTTTTCTTATATGTATAAGTACAACCACAATCTCCTATTCGTTCTTTCCATTCTACGAAAGGAAAGTTGAAGTCACCAGATAGGAGAATAGTCCAGTCCTTGTGATTTCTACATATATCATCCAATTTTTCAATTATTAAGTCAAAACTCTTTAGTATTAGGAGGTCTATTATATTACTATGTTCATTAATTTTTCAGATTCAAATTCTACCGCTATTAGTTCACATTCTGAGTTACTATATTTCTCATATATTTTTCCTTGTTTTTTTTGTCTTTCCCATATATTGCGGTTCCCCCTTGATTCCTGTTTTTTCTATCTGATCTATAAGTTTGGAACCCTTTTATTTGATCATCATTCCCAGTCTCTTGGGTAATACCAGGTTTCACTTATATTCATTATAATCTATTTTCTTTTCATTTTGGGTTAGTTCTTCTTTCTAAGTACTCTATTTTTCTTTTTGAGTTACTCGTAACTAAACCTTGGCGCATTCATCAACTATGATGGTTTGCGTGTTTTCTCCTTCATTTAATACTGGTAGTAATAAGGATTTTCCCATGTCTCTTTCCTGTTCTGGTATGTTGTTCTTTTTTTCATTTCCAGAAATTCTGACATTAAAAAATCCAACTTTTCATAATATTTCGATCTTCCTTCATCATAATTATTCATTTTGTGCTGAATCTGCAATTTTCCTCCGTTTCTGCAATATCCTCTTGCATAATAAATACAGTTATTATCTCTTGAGTAGAATTTCGGAGCTGATGCTTTGAAATTTTTTGCTGACACCTCTGCATATCTCATTGGTGGTTTGCTTTTCTCTTTTACCTGATATTCTTGATTTCTCTCTTTATTTGTTTCTTTCTTATTTTGGATTTTATTACTTGGTTGGTTATTTATTTGATTATGATTCATGGCTACAGGGTGCATATATTTGCATTTTTTGTCGAACTTACATCCTTTTCCTTCTTTTAGGTTTTTACATATGGTTTGGATGCAGATCTCTGCAATCATCCCCATATCCATCTAAGTATGCACATTTACCATATATTTCATAGTTTTTGACATATCTTAGGATGTTTGTAGTAACTTCTTTCTTTCTCCAAAACAGTCGTTTAGGTCAGGCTTGTAAGAATTTTAGGATAGGACATTTAGGATTTATTTATTAGAATGAAAATGTAAAAAAAAATAAATAATGCGCATGTTAAACAGTACAGAACAATTACTTCTAATCAAATATAGCGCATTTGTGTTAACATTTGTTGGTGAATCAACGCGCTATTGACCGTAGATTTAAGCACTAAACCCGAGTTAGATGGAGTTCGGATCACGCCTTGTTACTCTCAATATCCTTTTCAGCTGTGAATGACCTGATCATTGGTTTAAGCGCTTGGCCTAAATTTTATATTCCATTCCATTATATTCATAATTTTTTTTTTACTAGTTTATCATTTCTTTCATTCGATTCGGCCTACGTACTGAGGAATGTCGAACGGACATCTATGTTTGAATCTTCAGTTTTACCTTATGCAAACAACAAAAATCCGTCTTCCTTGCGCGGCAGAAGACGTACTGTCAGATTCTCTCAAGAGGCGTCGCTCGAACTTTTTCCCTTCCGAGGATTTTTAAGAGTTGGCGAACTAATTACCATATTCAAGGTTTTCATTACAAAGTTTTTAACGATTATCTGATTTTCACCAACCTGTGATTTTTTTCTTCTTTTGAGGTTCCTTCTCCCACCAACCGCCTAATATGCATATGAATATATATATATATATATATATATATATATATATATATATATATATATATATATATATATATATATATATATATATATTCTCTCTCTCTCTCTCACACACCTTTCTAGCAACAACTGGAATATTTCACAGAATCCAACTTGTTTTGGGATGTCTCCACTAAAACAGGATATTTCTCTCTCTCTCTCTCTCGACCCAAAGTGGAAAATTGCTCCCCCAACTTAAATGACCGAGAGCAAATTGGGATTCGAACTTTGGTCCTTCTGGATAACATTTTCAAGTTCTCTCCAAAAGGTCCAGTCGAGTTTCTCGGAGAGAGAGAGAGAGAGAGAGAGCGAGAGAGAGAGAGAGAGAGAGACGAGACGAAAGGAAGTCAGTCAAGAGCCTCCCCCCCTCCCCCTGTGTTTTCGAACAAACCAGGTAAATCACCTGTGTTTCCCCAAGTGTTCGTGTGGTGGAACACGAAGTTACTTTTAGACGTGGAACTATTAACTATATATATCTCGATGAGAGTCAAATTTGTTTCTTATACATACATACATACATACATACATATATATATACATACATATATATATATATATATATATATATATAATATATATATATATATATATATATATATATATATATATACTTTGCATCTTATACCAAATATGTAACTGTCTCTCCCTCTCTCTTTCTCATACACAAAAGAAAATAACACACACACACACAGACAGACACACAACACACACACACACACACACATATATATATATATATATATATATATATATATGACTGGACTGGGTAAAAATGTTCGTTACAACAGAATTCCATTTAATAAAAAGGAGCCCATAAAAACACCAAAAAATATAGAAATAAAAGTACTATATTTCAGAGACTGCTGTCTCCCTCTTCAGGTAGATGAATGA
>NC_087207.1:21977535-21982535 GCF_015104395.2 Macrobrachium nipponense | reverse complement strand
TTGAGGTAATACGCATTGTTTTACCAATGCAGGAGGTAATTCGTCTTACCGGCGCCACTTGTTTGTCGTTTCCACCCTGAGGAACTCACAACATCAGTTGCCAGTTATGCTATATATTCGAATCGCTCGATGTAACGACGTAATAAATTCAAATAATATCAGCGTATTGATGTAATACACTTCAATTGATAAATGTATTGGGGTATTATACACTATTTTATCAATGCATGAAGGTAATACACTCAACTTTGTCGCTGTATTAACGTAATGTTATAAAAAGGTCTTTACAGCCTCCCACGGCAACTAGCGGTAACCCTCTCATTCCTTTCACTGTACCTCCGTTCATATTCTCTTTCTTCCTATCTTGCTTTCCTCAATCCTCTCCTAACAATTGTTTCATAGTGCAACAACGAGGTTTTTTTCCTCCTGGTACACCATTCAAGCATTTTATACTCTCAATATTTCCCTTTCAAACGTACTTAGAATGGGCTGTGTAGTATGTACATCAATAGGCCTATCTTTCATATTCTAGTATACTTTAAAAGCTACCCATTCTTTTAATATAAACGATTTCTCTAGCATCTATACTTTAGAGTCTAGAGACTGCTGTTGGCCCCTCGAGACTAACTGAACAGAGAATAAAAGCCTTTAAATGTTACTCAGACTTGCTGTATGAGAATTTGCTTCCAAATTTTCTGTTTTTTATTGGCGTAGTGTTACGGATCTGAGATCTCAGAGACAATGTTACGGTGTCCGAAATATCCTGGAAAGGGTTCGACATAGTGTTACGGCCTCTGAGAGAGGTCCTCTTCAGGTTCGATATGAAAAATAAAAAAAAATATTTCAACACCAACAGTTGAAACTGGGGATACGAATATAGAAAGAAACACTAACACAACAAAGGTTTATTTACAAGCTTACTAACAAAGGTAAATGCAGAATGGAATCTCCTATTTACATAAAAAGATAGAATCTTACACTGCATGAACTGGGGGAACAGTGAGGCAATTCAAATACTTGCTACTCTATTTGGCGATTCGACACGCTGGCTTCAAAATAAAATGTAGAGCGTAATTGCAGACGTCTCTGACTCCGTATTGCATAAACTACCCTACTTGAAAGGCAGGAACTACCCAAAAGAACCTGTAGCAGGATCTTTTCTTCTCTGAAGTCTGCTCGACGTCGAGAAAACACGGCCGTCCCACTCCTGAAGACGACTAGACCAATTTCCAACCAACTCTCGAACAACTCTTCTTCGTCGGTTCTTCGTCCTCTATTCCTCTCTCTGACGATCACTGCTGCTGATCTCTCACTGATAATCTGATCTGTGGCTCTTACTAACTGGTGACCTCTCTCTTTTACGATCTCTTCCTCTTACGATTACTGTTTGCTCCTACTTCCTCAGTCGTATTTATACGGCATCTCGGGGGCGGGGCCTACGGCGAGCGTCACAGGTTCCCGAGATTGCTAGAATTTCTTAGATGAATCTAGACGAGGTATTGCATCAGAAATCGCGGCATTTCTCACGTAACGACGGCGCGTTTTTGCGCTCAACACGCCCCGACGATTCCAGAACAGTCGCGGAGGAAAAGACGCCTCCAACACGGGCGCGAAAACCTCCTTACTGCCAAACTTCTCGAAAATGCGTTCTCCTTTCCTTTAACTTCCTTTGCTATGAAGCAATTACCATCACACGCCCCCAAAAGAGAAAAAAAATGAAATCAACTGATTTCATTTTTTTTTCTAAAGAGAAGCAAAAATTAAACAGCGGGGAAACAATTCTGCATAAAGCTTTAATACTTTTTCATCACTCAACCACTCGTGCCAAACAGAAAAACGTCATTAAGCTACTCATTCTGAAAAACTAGAGAGGGTATCTGCTATAAACATTATCCTTCTCTTACTCTTACCGTTTTCTGAAACTCTGATTAAAAACTCATAAATACTAAAACACCTCTTGTGTTTTTCTCAAAACTAATCTTATACAGTAATACTGTTACACGGGCGAGGCCACGGCACGGGGCGCTGTTTATAATTCTGAAGCAAATTTACATTTATTGCCTTTGCTCTATTCTTACCCACATTAATTCTATGATATATATTTCCCCTCTTCTCTAAAATTGAAAAAGGACCTTCATCTTATAAGGTAAAAATGGACTTTCTCTCGAGACTAGTACTTAAACTTTATCTATTACACACAAACTTCTCTTGTTTGATCTCAGATCAAGCTTTCCTTCAGTTCCCCCTTGACTTCCGTTCGAGTTTTCTTTCTCCTCTGCAAGCTGCCAAACATCTCTTAAATTGTTTTTATAATAATCAAGATTAGTTATGCAATCATCTCTACCCTTACTTCTAGGCAAAGTTCCGAACATATTTATAAATACATTCTCAAAAGATAAGCCTACCGAAGGAATATTACACAACTGAACTCTGGGAATTACTTGAATCGGTTCCCGGCAATTTGATATTCAGGACAGCTTAAAGCAAACCTCTTAAAACACATCACATTTTCCATCTAAGGCCAAAAGTACGCCCTACTAATACACTTGAAAGTTTTATTTACTCCCAAATGTCCTTGCTCATCATGTGCTAACTTCAAAATTTGTTCACGAAACTTCCTAGGAACTACTAATTTTTCTGTGATTCCCCCTACCCCCTTCACTACCTGACTTAGGGCAAACACGACACGAAACTTCGGTCCTTTACACAAAAAGTTCCCTTACACACATCATCGAGATCATCATCCAACTCACACTCAAAAATTCGGGTTAGTGTCCTCATCTCTCTGCAACTTGACTACCTCATCCTTATCCAAACGTTAGAGCCTAATTCATCACCGTAACTAGTACTAGATACTGGTACATTACTACGATTACTTCCGACAGCTACGCCTTCCTCTTGGCTTTCACAATGTCAATGATAGAGTTAGGTCTCTCAGCCACACTCATGCCAAGATCAACTCGCTACCTCTATCACACTCGTTCAAATCCACGAACTCACTCACGTTCGAATCCACAAACTTACACTCGTTCGAATCCACGAACTCACTCTCGTTTCAAATTCCACGAACTTATTCTGGGACCGGTAGTCTACGTCTGTATCTAAACCCGACCTTATAGTGACTACCGTACAGGCACTGGAATATTCCTCACAACAGGATTCACATTCTTGGATAAAGCTAAGTCGTTACCGACAATAATGTCAACGCCTTCGACGGGCAAACTGTCCACAACTGCAAGTTTTACTTCTCCTGACACTACCTGACTTTCTAAATTCAAACTTCAACAAAGGACAAAGAACACAAGTGTTAGGAAATCCACCTAACATGACTTTCTCTTCCATATTGATTTCTGCAACGTTCGGCACACACTCTTCCCTAATCAGTGAGATAGCAGCACCTGTCTCGAAGCAAGACTATTTCTCTCGAATATTACTCCTCCAAGAGAGGAACTACGCCTTTTGACAGAAATTCCCAAAAACCAAAAACCTTTCCTAGTTTTCTCTCATCACATCATTCCTACTTGACGAAAGGTTAACTAGAGACACTGGTTTCTTACCGTCCTTCTTCTCTGCTGCACAATTTCTCGCTAAATGCCCTTTCCCAAGTTACATCGGAAACAAGTTAATTCTGAGCCGCTAGATGCCACTTTACTCTTACAAATTTAAGACGTATGACCAGGTTTTCCGCATGTATAACAGGAATAGTCACTTTTACTCGCATTGCTATTACTAGGACTGAAACCTTTACGCTTTGTACTCTACCTGACGAAGGATCATTTCGTTTCTTACTAACACTCAAATTATGAGTTAGACTATATTCGTCAGCTGGCCTAGTTGCTCCTGCAAAAGATACTTCTCACCTATCCTCTATATAAAGTTGAATCTCAGGGGATACGTTATCTTTGAAGTTTTCTAACAACACTAAGTTCTTCAAACTATCAAAATCATCAACTTTAGCAGAAGTTAACCAATCAAAAAACAGCCTATCTAAACTTCTTACCGTATTCTACATACGTAATATTTCATCCTTTCTCAAATTTCTAAATTTCTTACGGTACGCCTCCGGTACTAGCCTATACGAGCTAAGAACAGTTTCTTTCACAATATCATAATTATCACAGTCCTCCTTAGACATGCAACTATATACACAGTAAGTGCCCTACCACTCAAAACTGACCGCAAATATAAAGCTCCACGTTTTTTAGCGAGAACCTACTCGTTCCATTAACTTCTCAAAACACATGAAATACGTCGTAACATCTTCCATCATCGAACTTTCGGTACTAATTTTAGCACTGCACTCATACCCCAACATATTAGGTCCGTTTTCGTTCTCGCCCGTCCGACTGTTACGAGTACTTTCCCTTAACCGAGCAATTTCCAACTCATGCATACGTTCTTTCTCTCTCTCTTCCTGCTGCATTACCAACATTTCTCTCTCTTGCTGCATTTTCATTGCTTCTCTCTCTTTCTCTTGCTGCATTATCATTACTTCTCTCTCAGCCGCTCTTTCCTCTCTCTCAGCCGCTCTTTCATCTCTCTCATACTTTTCTCTTTCTTTCTTTTCAACATACTCACGGAGATCATTCCCCTCTAGACCCAGTAGCTTACCTGACTCAATAAACTCTTTCACCATCTCACTCATTATGATTCTTTCTATATCCTCCCTGTTTCAAACTGTTAAAGTGTTGATAGCCTAGGCAAGGTCGCCACAATGTTACGGATCTGAGATCTCAGAGACAATGTTACGGTGTCGAAATATCCTGGGAAAGGGTCGACATAGTGTTACGGCCTCTGAGAGAGGTCCTCTTCAGGTTCGATATGAAAAAAAAAAATAAAAGAAATATTTTAACACCAACAGTTGAAACTGGGGATACGAATATAGAAAGAAACACTAACACAACAAAGGTTTATTTACAAGCTTACTAACAAAGGTAAATGCAGAATGGTATCTCCTATTTACATAAAAAGATAGAATCTTACACTGCATGAACTGGGGG
>NC_087207.1:21967535-21972535 GCF_015104395.2 Macrobrachium nipponense | reverse complement strand
CAAGTACTAAGCAATAATAAAAACTAGAAAAGAATTCTAAGTAAATGCAAATTAATTCACAAGTGGTTAAATTTAATTAAATGTGCAATGATTAAGCAATGAAAATAACTAAGTCAATTAAATTGTAAATGCAAACGAAAACATAAAATAAAAAGACACACTTCAATAAGAAAATGAACAACTGCACAAACAATTGAACAAACACACACAAAAATATTCAATGTGTAAAAGTGTAAATCTTTTCACTCAAAACTTGTAACTTCAGGTTTTTACCAAACCTTCACAACCACCTGTTATTAGTTATTAGTTATTAGTTAACCAAACCATCATAGCCATTAAATATAGTTATTAGTTAATCACTGTTCCTAACAATTATTAGTTATTAGTTAACCAAACACTTTTCCCATTAACTTTTAGTTATTAGTTATTACCTAACCGTTATTAGTTGCAACTAATAAAATATAACACACTTTACCTTGGTATACCAATTTCTTGTTCTTTTGCTTTTGGCTGAGGCTTGATTCCCACTTTCACAAAAACCAGGCGCCGTTACGAAACAATGTTTGTTCAGATTCCACAAAAAGAGAAACTAAATAATACTAAACAAACTCTAAGAAATATCAAATATGAAATTCTAAGTTACGAGTGACCAATTTACGTTACGTTAATATAATCTCAAGGATGTCGAGTGAGAGAGAGAGAGCGAGAGCGAGATGTTAATGCCTCAAGGTTCTAAGATGTAATGAATTCTTCCTCCCTTGTGAAAACTGGACAGGGCAGATGACAATAATTCTTCTAGGATCTTCGAAATCTGATGCAATCTTCATAAAGAAATGTGTAACATGCACGTGGTTTTGATCAAAGACCTACGCGTACAAGTCCAGTCTGTTAAAAAAAAAAAAACACGCACCCGACTGAAACGGAGGTTGAGCAATAATTAAGATTGACATGTTTTGATAACAACGCAAGACTCGATTCGATCGCTATCAAATGCGTTGACAGATTTAGGAAGCAAACATCTCGCAGACCTCCAATCACAAAGTGTTGACATAAAAGTTAAACATTCGTAGTTCGAACAGACAAAGAAAATCTCTCTCTTTTTACATTCTACGTTATAATATATATTCTTTTACAATATGTAATGCGAAATCGAACACACATTTTAAAAACATCCTATCTCTAAGCTATCTAGGAATCTGAAAAAAATGTTACACAATTCTACATAACATTTCAAAGAGGGGAAATATGCATTTTGAATGTAGCAATATATAATAATATATATAATAAAATCCCTAAAAGCACCTTATTCAAACTCGATGACACTTAGCATTGGAGTCATTTATTCAAAAACGCAATTGCATCCTACCGATTCTGAGGAGCAACTGAGTCGCTAATGGGCCGTACCTGATACTTTTACCCAGCAATAGACGTTGCTCAGAAAACTCGATTGTCGGCGCGTTTTTTTTCACTTGAGCGATGACTGATACCCAATTTCTTCCTGTCATAGTTTTTTTTTTGTGATTTGAGTATTTTTCTTAATCTTTTTGTTTGTTGTTTTGTTTGTTTGTATGGTGTTTTACGTCGCATGGAACCAGTGGTTATTCAGCAACGGGACCATCTGCTTCACGTGACTTCCGAACCACGTCGAGAGTGATCTTATATCACCATAAATAGTACACATCTCTCACCCCACAATGGAATGCCCGAGAATCGAACTCGTGGACACCGAGGTGGCAGGCCAAGACCATACCGACCACGCCACTGGGGCGCTCTTTCTATTTGTGATTTCAGGATTTTTTAATATCTTTGTTTACATGAATTCCGTTTTCGTTTTCATTCATAGTATCTTTTATCAATTTTTTAAACCTTTTTTTGCATCAATTCTTTTTTCCTTGATATTTCTGGTTATTTCAATTAATTTTTTTTTAACTGCTTACTCTTTTGTTTTACACCAATTGTTTTTTTTTCGTTTATTCGTATTTTTTTTCGAGTACCTTTTTTTGTTTACAATAATTCTATTTTCTCTTTTATTCCTATTTTTTTATTCACTTTTTTTTTTATTGAATATCTTTGTTTACATCAAATTTGTTCTCCATTTAATTCCTAGTTTTGCAGTTAGCTATTTTTTTCTTTCATTTCTAATTTTTATTTCATTGTTTTTTTAAATTATCTTTTTTTCGTAACTTTATGTTTTTATCATTTTACTGACTTTTATTCATTAACTAAATGTTTTAACATCCATTCTACTTTTCATTAATTCCAAGTTTTATATTTAAATAGTTTTACTCTTAGTCCTCATTTTTATTTCACTGATTTAAATTATCTGTTTTGCCTATTTTATTTTTTAACTTTCTCTATCTTTTATTCACTGAATAAATTTGTTAACATCAATTCTGCTTTCCATATAATTCCTAGTTTTGTATTTAACTATTTTTTCCTCCTAGTCCTAATTTTTATTTCACTGTTTTAAATGATCTGTTTATCCTATTTTATCTTTTCTTTTATTTTTCTATCTTTAATTCATTGAATAAATTTGTTAACATCAAATCTGTTTTTCATATAATTCCTAGTTTTGTGTTTAAATACTTTTTCCTCTTAGTACTAATTTTCATTTTAATTTTCTTATGATCTATTGTTCCTATTTTTTTTATTTTTTCTGTTTTATTCATTGAATAAATTTGTTAACATCAATTCCGCTTCCACTCGTATTATTCGAGATTTGTTGCCGTAGTCCTTCTTCAATAGCAGATATCTGATTTCACCTTCTAATGCAGTGTATTGTTAGTTCTCAGTTTTTTATGAATCTGTTTTGTTTGTGTTTCTTTTTTATTTAAGTTTTTGTGCTGCCTTTGAAATGATTTGCAGGGGGTAGCTCTTTCTCTCTCTCTCTCTCTCTCTCTCTCTCTCTCTCTCTACAAAGGAGTATCGAGTTTCATCCATTTCTTTAACCAGCCCCCCCCCCCCCCCTCTCTCTCTCTCTCTCTCTATAATTCCTTCGTTGTCACTTGCATGCCTATTCTTCCTTCTCTTTTTCCATCGCATTTCTTTTTTTCAAGTAGCCTGCCTCTCTCTCTCTCTCTCTCTTCTCTCATCTCTCTCTCTCTCTGTCTCGCAATTTTTATTTGAGGTTCAAAATAACATCAAAGGATCTCTCTGTGTGCAACGCTTGCCCGATCATTGCAACGTTTTCCCGTGGAACCGAATCATCAAAGAATCTTCCAAGGAAACTTGAATTCTCCTCTCGACGTCTCAAGAAACGAGTTCAAAGTTCTACTCCTTTGTGTGTTGTATCTTTTACGTCGAAGATAATAGCCAGTGGAATATTCTCCGAGGGCTTCCTGACAATAACCCCACTATAGAATTTGCTTAATCTTTCCCAGGAAAGTAAACGGAGTGGCGATTCAATTACACGCAAGGATTTTGCTAAGCAACGTCTAGCTCGACCGTAGTTTTGACTGGTAGGGTTCCAAGGTACGATAATGATAATGTAATTATGTATTGTCTGGTTAGTTTGATTCCAGTTTTGGCAAAAACGTTTTCAATAAATACAATGAGAGAATATTTTCTATTAAACTGATATCACATTGCTAATATGAGGAAACTTGAATATATCATTAATGTGGAGGCTAGACTATATCTAAGCGATTGAGTTATATTTTTTAGAAAAAAATTAAATTAAATTGACAACGCATTTTCTGTCTTGACAAACGCCCACTCCTCCTCCTCCTCCTTGTCCTCTTCACCCACCGAATCCTTCTCCCATCTCCTCCTCATCCTCGTCCTCTTCCCCCACCTCCTCCTCAATCCTCCTCCTCCACCACCACTTCCTCTTCCCCTCCTCCCCTCCCCCAATCATCTCCTCCTCTTCATCCCCATCCTCCTCCTCCTCCTCCTCGTCCTGCTCCTGTCCCCACCTCGTCCTCCTCCCTCCGCCCCACCTCAATCCTTCTCCTTTTCCGTCCCACCTCCTCCTCCTCGTCCTCTCCCTTTCCCCTAATTCTCCTCCTTTTCCCCCTCCACCTCCTCCTCCTCGTCCTCTCCTCTTCCCCATCTTCTCCTCCTCCCCCTCAACCCCCTCCTCCTCAGCGGTCAGTCAGCCAGTCAGTCGTTTGGAAGTTCGTAAGAGGTCGGAGGAAATTCTCGCCACGTCAACTTAATCAGCAGGACTCTAACTTCGGCCTCAGACTTCCCTCCTCGAGGTCCTTCAAGTTGCGAGGTAATTCCCATTCCCACTCCAACTTAAGCTGTTGCCGCTAATCCCTAAGACCTAAATGCCCCCCCCCCCCACGCACCCCGCCCCCGCCCCCGCCCCGCCCCCTTAACTTTTAGATCGACCTCAAATAAAAAAAAAAACAAACAAAATATCTCGGATCCGTAATAGTGATTTGGTAAGAGGGGAAAGTCTTCGGCTATATTTTGAATGGTTTATAATGTTTTTTTTTTTTTTTTTTTTTTTTTTTTCAAGACGATTTCTGATTTTTTAAAAAGATTCCTATATTTTTCTAAGCGATTTATTTTCAAGCGATTTACGTTTTTCAAGGAGTTTATTTTTAAGCTAATTATAATGTTTTCCAAGCGATTTATTTTTTTAAGCAATTTATAATTTTTAAATGGTATATTTTACGCGATTTATTTTTGAGTGATATAGATTTTATTTTTAAGCGATTGATAATGTTTTGAAAGCGATATATTTCTTCAGCGATTTTAATTTATTTTTAGGCGATTATATTGTTTTTAAAGTGACTTATTCTTAAGGATTTATAAGTTTTAAAGCCACTTATTTTACGATCGTCTTGATTTTACGATCGTCTTGTATGGTTTTCTTTTTTATCTCTGGAGTCTGGCGATAAAAGGTTGGTACCTAAAAAAGTTGAGCCTATTTTAAAAGGCATACAATAAACACTAAAGTTATTTTATTAAAACTATTGTTAAAAGCACAATACTAAAAAATTTGTTACAAGGTGACATTAAAATTGACGACTTAAGGGATTTATAATTTT
>NC_087207.1:21912012-21967035 GCF_015104395.2 Macrobrachium nipponense | reverse complement strand
CAAAATACAGAAGGCTAAACCCACCTGATGAGCCCCTTGGCAAGGGCGAAACCTCATAACAAAAATATATATATCTATATATATATCTATATATATATATATATAATATATATATATATATATATATATATATATATATATATATATATATATACATATATGATTTCCATAGGTTGCCTTTGTGTTTGTAATTTTGTGCTTGTGTGTGTGTGTGTGTGTGTGTGTGCGCGTGTGTGGCTGGAGGCTTCTGGGAACTCCAAAGGCTCCAGGATCCTGGAGTCTTCAAGATTTAAGAAGAAAGTATAATCCAATGGGTGGTTCTCCAGGAATGCTTCAGGAGCTGAAGACAGCTTTAGAAGATCCTGGAGTCGTGAAGACGTCTTCAAGAAGACGATTAAACACAAAGGGCACTCCTCTAAAATTCTTGGTATGGGTATCGTAAGGGACGAATATGGGTATGTATGTATGTATGATATGGGTAGGTATGGGTATGGGTTATGGTTATGGGTATGGGTATGGTATGGGTATGGGTATGGTACAAATATGGGTAAGGTATGGGAATGGGTATGATACAGATATGAGTATGAATATGGTATAGATATGGGTATGGTTATGTTACGGGTATGGGTATGGTAATGATATGATTATACGAGTATGGTACGAATATGGGTATGATATGGTATGGGAATGGGACTGATATGGGTACAGGTATGGTATGGATATGAGCATGGGTATCTATATCGGTATGGTAGGGGTATGGGTATATGTAAATGGTGCAGATATGGGTTTGGTATGGATATGGGTATGGTAGGAGTATCAGTATGGGTATGGGTATAGTTAGGGTACATATATGAATATGGTTAAAGGTATGATATGGGCATGGGTATATATATATATATATGAATAATTATCACATCGAACCGTGATCCATTTATATATCAACTCAAGCTACAAATAAATCCTTTAATATCTAAATTCACTTACCTCCCAAATGATATATTTTCATATATGTAACGAAGGGGAATTTTTTAGTGATAATAATTTCGTCCCCCATGGGATCGAACCACCGTCCAAGTGGACGGGACGAAATCAGGACAGTCAGTGACGCTATCCAAATCGGCCAACAGAGACGGCTAGCGTCACTGTTGGCCGATTGGATAGCGTCACTGACTGTCCTGATTTCGTCCCCGTCCACTTGGACGGTGGTTCGAATCCCATGGGGGGACGAAATTATTATCAACTAAAAATTCCCCTTCGTTACATATATGAAAATATATGGCATTTGGGAGGTAAAGTGAATTTAGATATTAAAGGACATTTTGTAGCTTGATGATATAGTATATATATATATATATATATATATATATATATATATATATATATCTATATATATATCACATTACCGTGAATCATATACATATATCGAACTACAAATGTCCTTTAATATCTAATTCGCTCTACCTCGGAATTAATATATTTTCATATATGCTTAACCGAGGGGGAATTTATTAAGCGATAATAGAATTGGCGATCGACAGTTCGTGCCTGTCGATCGCCAATTCTATTATCGCTTATAAATTCCCCTCGGTTAAGCATATATAAAATATATTAATTCCTAGGTAGAGCGAATTAGATATTAAAGGACATTTGTAGTTCGATATAATATATATATATATTATATATATATATATATATATGTGTGTGTGTGTGTGTGTGTGTGTGTGTGTGTGTGTGTGGGTGTGTGTGTGTGTGTAAAAACTGGGCACTTGGAACAACTACTTTCGTAATATATTCTACATTTTCGAGTTTACATTGAATATAGAAGTTGACATTCTTTATATACAAAAACAGAAAGTAGGGGAAGGGTTACAGTTTGTCAATCTGGGCGGCGTGTACTTTAAGCAAAAGAGACAAAGAGAGAGGATCAAGGGACAATCCAGGATGGATATTTAGATTCCTTGTTGACGTTGCTTCAATAACAATGGATTCCAACAGATTTCTTTTGCGCTGGTCTTAATGAATAATGGCAGTGTGGATCATTGGCTTAAGACAGGCCATGATATTATTAACTGGAATATATTGTCGATAATCTGCAGTCAGAGATCACTGCAAAAGGAATCTGTTGGAATCCATTTTTATTGAAGCCACGTCAACAAGGAATTTAAATCTCCATCCTGGATTGTCCTTTGGTCTTCCCTCCTTGTCTCTTTGCGTACAAAGTACACGCCGCCCAATTGACAAACTGTAACCCCTTCCTCTACTTTCTGTTTTTGTATATAAAGATAGTCACTTCTATTATATTCATGTGAACTCGAAACTGTGGAATATATTACGAAAGTAGTTGTTCCAAGTGCCCAGTTTTTTCACTCACCTTCCTACCGTGGATTTAAGTATATATATATATATATATATATATATATATATATATATATATATATATATATATATATATATATATATATATATATATATATATATATATATATATATATGTATATATATATATATATATATATATATATATATATATATACATATATATATATATATATATATATATATATATCTATAGATATATATCCCTATATATATATATATATATATATATATATATATATATATGATATATATATATATATATAATATATATCTATATCTATACACAAATTCATACATACCATTATATATGTGTGTGTGTATATACAAAAGCACCATACATCCAGTATTGTGATATCAGTTATTCCAAAATATTTACCCAAAGTATCATTCTCGTAATGAACAACCAATAAGTAAAGGATACTTATCCAAAATAAGCTATCTAAAAATAATACAACAAACTCCTTTTAATGAAATATTAGAAAGAAAGAGAGATGAGAGAGAGAGAGAGAGAGACGAGAGAGAGAGAGAGAGAGAGAGAGATACCTCCTGGCGGGCGAGGAGGGATCTCTCCAAATTCGAGTGTAAATGGAAATATGAAATATTTCAGAGCATTATTCAGTCCACTGCTGCAGAGCTGTAGAGTTGCAGAGCTGCTGCTGAAGTGATTGAAAAGGACCTCGTGGGAGAAAGAGGCAACAGCAGCAGTTCGATGTTTATGCAAAGACTCTCTTTTGTGCTTCCGTCCTCTTTGCGAAAGTGCGAATGAATGAGATTCTCTCTCTCTCTCTCTCTCTCTCTCTCTCTCTCTCTCTCTCTCTGTGGTCATTTCTCTCGAGGGTGTTCCCTTTGTTTGTCCGAGCACTCCTCCTTTGTGTGCTGTCTGCTTGTAAGTGTGTGTGTTTAATCTGAATGTGGATTTGCAAACATACGTAAATTTGAATGTTTACGTACAAGTAGGCAAATACGGAGTTGTCTAAGTCTCTCTCTCTCTCTCTCTCTCTCATACTTGACGCATATATATATATACTATATATATATAGATATATATAGATATATATAGATAATATATTTATATATATATATATATATATATTTAATATATATATATGTTTATATATATATATATAAATATAATATAATTTATATATATATATATATATATATTATAAGCCATGAAGGAAAGTGAAACACGGAGTAGCTGCAAGTCTTCCTTTTACTTAGTCGGTCTCCTAAGTAAAAGGACGGTCAGTCGAAAGTTCTTGCAGCTACTCCAGTGCTTCACTTTCCTTAGTGGCTTATACCTTTATTTATGCATTTATCGCGTTCCAAAAATTCGTGATTCCGTTATACACACACACGCGCACGCGCGCGCACACACACACAAGCAGGCACACTCACACATACACACACACACACACACATATATATAATAATAATATATAATATATAATATATATATATATATATATATATATATATATATATCCGATTAAAAACAGAACATAAACGCATCTATTTTACCATTAAAAAAAAGTTAATTATATATCAATAGCCCTCCTAGGGCTGGCCCGAAGGATTAGATTCTTATGAACGTGGATATAAACCAATTGGTCACCTAGCAACGGGACCTACAGCTTGTTGTGGGATCCGAACCACATCCTGTCGATAAATAAATTTAATTTCTAATAACCAGAAATGCATCTGATTCCGCGCTGGCGGCAGCTAGGCGCGAACTCGGGCTACCAGATTGGTGGGACATTACGCAACTGACTCGTCCTGTTAGATACTTTTTTTTCTTTTAAAGGAAAAAATATATAGATCAATGAACAGCTGTGAAAGGTGATCGCAGACGGATATCATACTCCTTTCCCACTTTTTTCCAGGATCCAGGAGAGCTCTGCAAACCGACCCAATGTATATTTCTGGCAAATGGACTTGATTTCCATATTCGAAACATATAGCTGCTTGGAAACGTTTCAAGAAGAATTAGTTTTTGTGTCACAGCAATTCTGTCTCGACTATGACGGATTGGTGGTACATATAAATATATATATATATATACACCAATTCGCCATAGTCGAGACAGAATTGCTGTGACACAGAAACTATAATATATATATATATATATATATAGATATATATATATATATATATATATATATATAGTATATATATATATATATATATATATATATATATATATATATATATTAACTTTATCACTTACACAATTGTTCCGCGCATCAAAACAATTACTAACTCCCCCCACACTCCACCAGCTATATTTACATAAACCACTTCAAAACGCGATAGGACATAATACGATGCCGTCCAGGTAAGAGAGAGAGAGAGAAAAAAAAGAAAAAAAAGAAAAACAAATAGCTTCCCGTATCTCTGCAATGATTTCCTTTTTCCTTCGTGAATCTGTACAGATATTATTAAACATTCAAGTAGAAACAGCTTGTGGTTGATATCGTTGTTGATATCTGTGACTTTGTTTTAGAAAATAATAACAATAATAATAATAATAATAATAATAATAATAATAATAATAATAATAATAATAATAATAATAATAATAATAAAGGAATCTAGAAAAACTAGAGGCTGAAGTAGCTCCAGGACTCATGCAGAAGAGTGTGATCCTAGAAAATGCGCACATAGTAAGAAAAGTGATGGACTCCTAAGGAGGCAGGATGCAACCGGAACCCCACACTATACCACCCAGTCGAATTGGAGGACTGTGATAGACAAAAAAAAAAAAAATTAAAAAATAAAAATAATAATAATAATAATAAAAATATTTGAATTGAAAGATGATGTTGGACTCAAGGGTTAAAGGGGAGAGGTGGGTACTGTGGTCAAAATATCAAAACACTTGAGAATTATAATAAGGTTTCTAAATATGATAGCGTACATAAGAACCTACATCTTTCGCTTCGGAATAAAGAAAGTGTTAATAACGGAGGGAATTACAAATGTGCATAGAAAATTGAATCAGAGTGAGACTTCTTAAGTTTAAGTGAAAAACCCAAGACCTTGCAATAACGCTCAAATAACACAACAATATATGGAAGAAATAACCTTCATATTTACCTGTGCACAAGAGCTTTTTTGTTTGTTCGTATGGTATTTTTACGTGCAAGGAACCAGTGGTTATTCAGCAACGGGACCAACGGCTTGACGTGACTTCCGAACCAAGTCGAGAGTGAACTTCTATCATCAGAAATTCACATCTCTGACCCCTGAGTGGAATGCCCGAGAATCAAACTCGAGGCCACCGAGGTGGCAGTCCAAGACTATACCGATCACGCCACTGAGGCGCTAAGAGCGAACGTAACCCTCATATTCACCTGTGCATGAGAGACTTAGGTCAGAGAATATACTTTGCTGGAAATTATACACAAATAAAGACTAATAATACTTATCTTCCATCCTCCTGTATTAACACTTTCCCACTGACCCATTCGAAGGCAGCAGGAGACGGTGCACAAAAAGTCCTCGAAAAAAAAAAGAGAGAGAAAATACGACATTCCTCTGTTTTCTTAATAGAATCTCACGGAGGAGAAAGACCAGTAAACGGAGGTGAAATCTGATTACGCTCCTAAGGGTCTACGAGCGAGCATTTGCACAGCTGCAGAATTCCTCAACAAACGAAACATTCTTTCAAAAATAAAGCTCTTTCGATCCTGCAGAGCAAAAATGTTCCAACTATGGAAACCGAATCTATTTACAGGAAACATGAAGCTGCTTTGGGCTGCTACGTCTTCGACAGAAGCAGATTAAATAAACAGAAAAGCAGTTGATGGGTTGTGGGTGGATATTCTGTCCACTTTTTGCAACTTTGTATTTCTATCGAGTGGACGAAGTTGTATAATTCGAGAGACGAAGATAAATAAGTACTTTAGTAGATTCACATCAACCGTCCATTTGATGTCTAGGCCAGTCCCTTACGACGCTCCTGATTGGCAGTTGACCAGCCAATGACAGGGCTGGGAACTCTAAAGTCTCTCTCACGAGAGTTCACGTCGGTAGGATCTATGTTCCAACTTTTCAGAGCGATACGTCTTTCAAAAGTGTCCCTCAGGAGAGGTGGTACATACATCCTGCTTATGTGAACTCTCAATAGAGACTGAGAGTTTCTGGACCTGTCATTGGCTTATCAACAGCCAATCAGGAGCGTCGTAAGGGACTGGCCTAGACATCAAATGCACGGTTGATGTGGATCTACTATAGTTAACATTATTTTTTCTCTGCATTATTTCCCTAATGGTTACCTTCTAACTTTTATGTGGCCTGTTACGCTATTTTGTTTCCCTTCTTGAACTGAATTCGACTGAATATAGTATTCAGGCCAAAGGCCAAGCACTGGGACCAATGAGGTCATTCAGCGCTGAAACTGAAATTGAGAGTAAAAGGTTTGAAAAGTGTAACAGGAGGAAAACCTCAAAGCAGTCGCTCTATGAATCAATTGCTGGGAGAGGTTGGGTAAAGTAAGATGGAGGAAAGAGAATATGAACGGAGGTACAGTAAACGGAATGAAAGAAAACAGTCTGTCCTTTACTCTACATTTTATAGTCTCTCTCTCTCTCTCTCTCTCTCTCTCTCTCTCTCGACCCGAGACGTCCATCCAATCCCTTAAAACTCACTCCTGGGAGGGTAAAGCCATTCGTCCAGTCAATGGCTACTCGATTTCAGCTCTGAGTCTATTATGACCATTATTTTCATTTTCCCTTTTCTCTACTCCCTTCTTGAATGGGTCTGTATGGTACTCCCCCTCCCCCCCACCGCCACCTTCCCAAGACCCCGAGATGAATGGAATCATCCGCCAGGTTTCTTGAGAACACAAAAAATAAATAAATAAAATAATACAAAAACATCCTTTCAAAAAAATAAATCCCCTACTCGGGATTCTGGGAACCAAAGGGGAATGTTACCCTCGAGAGATTCCCGAGAATGCTTGAAAACTGAGGTCTGAACGATTATATCTCTCTGTATATATATATATATATATATATATATATATATATATATATATATATATATATATATATATATATATATATATATATATATATATCTTAAGGAATCCTTCTAGGATATCTTAAGGAATCCTTCAAGCATATCTCAAGGAATCCATAAGGGTATCTTAAGGGATCCTTCAAGGATATCTTAAGGAATCCTTCTAGGATATCGTAAGGAATCTTCAAGCATATCTCAAGGAATCCATAAGGGTATCTTTAAGGGATCCTTCAAGGATATCTTAAGGAATCCTTCTAGGATATCGTAAGGAATCCTTCAAGCATATCTCAAGGAATCCATAAGGGTATCTTAAGGGATCCTTCAAGGATATCTTAAGGAATCCTTCTAGGATATCGTAAGGAATCCTTCAAGCATATCTCAAGGAATTCTTAAAGGGTATCTTAAGGAATCCTTCAAGGATATCTTAAGGAATCCTTCAAGGATATCATAGGAAATCCTTCAAGGATATCTTAAGTAATCCTTCAGGGGTATCTTAAGGTATATCCTTTACGATGGGAATATTATATATATATAATATATATATATATATAGATATATATATATATATATATATATATATATATATCGATAGATAGATAGATAGATAGATATATGTATATATATAAACATTAATTTGGTATATTCCTTCCAAATGAATTTTCAGAATTGTACCTTTATTTCTGATTTCCATGACTGATTAATTATAATATTTCCCATCGTAAAAGGATATCCTTAAGATACCCCTGAAGGATTACTTAAGTATCCCTTGAAGGATTTCCTAGATATCCTTGAAGGATTCCTTAAGATATCCTTGAAGGATTCCTTAAGATACCTATTTAAGAATTCCTTGAGATATGATTGAAGGATTCCTTACGATATCCTAGAAGGATTCCTAAGATATCCTTGAAGGATCCCTTAAGATACCTTATGGATTCCTTGAGATATGCTGAAGGATTCCTTACGATATCCTAGAAGGGATTCCTTAAGATATCTTGAAGGATCCCCTTAAGATACCCTTATGGATTCCCCTTGAGATATGCTTGAAGGATTCCTTTAAGATATCCTAGAAGGGATTCCTTAAGATATCCTTGAAGGATTCCTTATCATATCCTTGAAGGATTCCATGAGATATCCTTCACTCAGCAACGCTGTCGAGGAAACTATAATGAATGGCAACTCTCGTCGTTTGACCAATCTTGGTGTTGTGTCGATCTTGTCGAAATAGAGCCAAGTGTTAGTCTTATTATTTTTCTGATATAAGTGAGGTCGAGTGTCCTGGAAATTGTGTTTTTTTTTATTACTGGAGAAGAAGAAGAAGAAGCTCTTGTTGTTGCTTACGAGACGCTTAGCTTAATAACGTTAAGGAAAGTGGTGGTAAACGAACGATTGGCAGGGGAAAGAGGAAACACATTTTATTTCACTCAAAGTTAAGTAGGTAATGAATGATGACAGCGGGGTAGAGAAAGTGTGCCTTCAGAGAGTTGGTGTTTGTCGTTCTTGCTTCGTAATAAGATCCTGATGAGAAGGGAGAGATAAAATTCACGAATAGATACCAGTGGTCTCTTGCATATAGAGAAAGCTATTGAGATGGCTTTGTCTGTCCGCCCTCAGATCTTAACAAGGAAGTGATCCTGGCCTCCAGCACTGGTAACCTATGAGGTCATTCAGCGCTGAATCGGAAAATGACGGTAAAAACTCAAAAAGATTGTAACAGGAGGAAAACTTCAAAGCAGTTGCACTATGAATTGTTAAGAGAGTGTTAAGGAATGTAAGATGGAAGAAAGAGAATATGAACGGAGGTACAGTCAAAGGAACGAAAAAGGCGTTGCAGCAAGGGGCTGAAGGGACGCTGCAAAGAACCTTAAGTTTAATACCTACAGTGCACCGCATGAGGTGCACTTTAAGTTAAGCATATGTTAGTCTAACCAGACCACTGAGCTGATTAACAGCTCTCCTAGGGCTGGCCCGAAGGATTAGTTATTTTTACGTGGCTAGGAACCAATTGGTTACCTAGCAACGGGACCTACAGCTTACTGAAGGATCCGAACCACATTATATCGAGAAATGAATTTCTAACCACCAGAAACAAATTCCTCTGATTCCACGTTGGCAGAGTGGGGAATCGAATTCGCGACTACCGAATCGGTAGGCGAGCGTGTAAACCACTCGTCCAGCGAGGAACAAACAGAATCTGAATTTCACACAATCACAAACTAAGTCATACTGATGACCAGCTCAGAATGACTGAGCAGAGCTTCCATAACCAATCAAATGAGCGCCGATAGTTATACCGGCTCCAAATTATCACACGTTTCCGCTGCCTGTTCATTTCGACACTAGGACCCCCCCCCCCCCCCCCCCCCCCCCCCCCCCCTCTTATACTCTCCCCCTTTCATCCAGGGGACAGCAGTATACCAAGGGTCTACCTACAGTCCTCCACCTAATTATCACCTCTGTGAAATGAAGCTGTAATAAGCAGCTGTCATTCCCGGCGAAATGTTTGTTTTTCCGTACGAGCGAATGTTTGTGTTTGCGTGTTTGTTTGTTTGTTTGTATGGTGTTTTTACGTTGCATGGAACCAGTGGTTATTCAGCAACGGGACCAACGGCTTCACGTGACTTCCGAACCACGTCGAGAGTGAACTTCTATCACCAGAAATGCAAATCCCTAACCGCTCAGTGGAATGCCCGAAAATCGAACTCACGGCCTCCGGTGTGGTACGCCAACACCATACAGACCGCGCCACTAAGGCGCTTTTGCGTGTTTGTTGAAGTGATTTCTGGTAAACCTACTGAATACATAGTAAACTGTTGGTCATTATTGAGAAGTTAAAGAAGTTAATTAAGACGTCTGTGTATCCATCCCGTCTGAGATGTTAAGTCAGGTGAATCAAGAGAATAGAACAGAATATAGAATTTAGTCCATAGGCCAAGCACTGGGACCTAAGAGGTCATTCAGCGCTCAAACGGAAATCGACAGGGAGGAGGATTGGAAGGTGTAACAGGAGGGAAAACCTCGCAGATGCGCCATGAAAGAATTGTTAGAGAGGGTGGAAAGTCAGGTGGAAGGAGGAGAATATGAACGGAGGTACTGTAAAAGGAACGAAAGAGGTTGCAGCTAGGGGCTGAAGAAGGGACGCTGCAAAGAAGCTTAAGTAATGCTTACAGTGGATTAAGTGAGGTACACTGGCAGCACTACCCAACTACGGGGTCTGATCAATGTTACTTACACATGAATCGGAAATACCTGGCGTTAATCTAACCTCAATTTTTTGTAGCTTAACAAAAGTAGGAGGTTGTCGTAAACCTCTCGAAGGTTAGCAAGTGCTAATTATGAAGACAATACCAATCGCGCTCAAATCACTTGAACTTGAATCAACAAAGCAGACTGCGACAAAGTCTAGTCATTAGACACTAATTGAGTCGGCCAATTTAAGACTCATTATTTTGCCTTCATAATGAGTATACTCGGGTCCTTGGGAGTTGCGGCTTCTTCCTAGGAAGACCGACCCTAATTTCTCCTCGGCCCAAGTGGTCCACAACTACCGAGATGTCAGGTGATGTAAACAAATCAGAACAAAATTTATCATGATTATTCTAAGCGTTATGAAGTAAGGATGACTTGTTTCTTCAAAAATTCTTTACTTAATGATATGTCAAAGTAATTTCCTAGATTTTGTATTGCAAGCACTCCATAAACAATTGGAGATTTGTCTTCTATACTATACCTATATTTTCACAAATGAAAACACGCGAGATTTAAAAGATGTTGTTTTAATTTACCAGCAACTTTTTGCTGCATTCGTAAAAAAATATTGCAATTTTTATTCAGGCAAACCAGCAATATTTGTTTACGGTTTACCATTTAACAGTTGTTTACGTCAGGCTTGTAAGACACATGAATTTTAGGACAGGATATTTAGGATTTATTTATTAGAATGAAAATGTAAAAAAAATAAATAATGATCATGTTAAACAGTAAAGAACAATTACTTCTAATCAAATACAGCGCATTTGTGTTAACATTCGTTTGTGAATCAACGCGCTATTTGACGTAGATTTCAGCACAGAACCAGAGTAAGCTGGAGGTCGGATGACGCCTTGTTACTCTCAATATCCCTTTCAGCTGTGATTGACTTCATCATCGGTTTAAGCGCTTGGCCTAAATTTTATATTCCATTCCTTTATATTCATACTTTTTATTTTTTTATTTTTACTAATTTTTAATTTCTTTCATTCGATTCGGCCCAAGAACTAAAGATTGTCGAACGGACATCTATGTTTAAAGCTTCGTTTAACCTTAAACAAACAACAAAAATCCGTTTCCTTGAGCGACAGAAGACGTCTGTCAGATTCTCTCAAGAGGCGTCGCTCGAACTTTTCCCTTCCGAGGATTTTTAAGAGTTGGCGAACTAATTACCATATTCAAGGTTTTCATTACAAAGTTTTTAACGATTATCTGATTTTCACCAACCTGTAATTTTTTTTTTTTTTTTTTTTTTTTTTTTTTTGTTTTTTTTTTTTTTTTTTTTTTTTTTGAGGTTCCTTCTCCCACCAACCGTGTTTTCCGCCTGATATGCATATGCATATACGTGTATATATATATATATATATATATATATATATATATATATATATATATATATATATATATATATACTATACATATATATATATATATATATATATATATATATATATATATATATATATATATAAATATATATATATATATGTATGTATGGTGTGTGTGTGTAAATAAATTATTCTGTTAAAACAGGATCAAGTCCCAAGTATGAAAGGCCATTAAAACACTCTGGTACAAAGCTAAGGACTATATTTCGGTGGGCTAACTTCCACCCTTATCAAGCAGTGAATGACTACTTCATAAGGGTGGAAGTTAGTTCCCCGAAATACAGTTCTACTAGGTTTAAACCAGAGTGTTGTAATGGGCCGTTATTCTTGAGATATATATATACGTTATATATATATATAATATATATATTATATATATATATATATATATATATATATATATATATATATATATATACATACATATATTATATATATATATATATCGAACTGAGTCTGCGCCTTCCAACGCTTCTAAGATCTTAAACGGTTAGGTCATTGACAACTTAAATGACCAAAATAAAACTTGACTGAGCAGACAGGGATACGAAAAATGTATGCAAATTTTAAATTTATTCCCTATTTGTCATTATACTAATCTTTATATAAGGCCTGGATATATCTCTCTCTCTCAAAAAAAACAAAAAAAAAAAAAAAAAAAGATTTAGCAGCCCTTAAAAACTCTCTCTATCTCACTCTTTCAAAAAATATATATGTAAATAGATTAAAAATGAAAAAAATAATGCGATTTAGTAGTCATTAACAACTCATAGGGCAGAATACTTACTAAAGAAGGCCAAATACTACTTCTTAACTAATGGTTTGCTTCTTAATGAGAAAAAAAAAACACAATTAATTTTAATAGGTTCTCGTCAATATATATCAGAAATTGGAGACAATGTGCAAATAGATTTTAATGGAAATATGATTAAACCCGTGAAAGCTGTAAAAAATCTAGGGGTTTATTTTGACAGATATATGACGTTTGAAACGCATTTAGATGAAATTTATAAGAAAAAAGTGGATGGGTACTTTAATTTATTTAAATAGAGTAAAAGACTCATTTGATTCTTCTACGCGTAAAATAGTTGTTTAGTCGCTGGCTATGAGTATAATCAACTACTGTTTAAGAATTTGGGGAGTAACTGGCTCTACACAAATGAAAAGGGTTTAAAAATTTTAAAAACTTCAAAACTTTGCCCGCCTGAGTGGCTGTTGGTAATGTAAAAAAGCATGACACATATCCCCGTTACCTTAAAAAAAAAATTAGAAATGGTTAAAGATTAAAAGACAAATATACCATAGATGTCTGTAATTTGGTATTCAAAACAATACGTAAAATAACTCCTGAATGGTGAATGGTTATATGATTTTCCAACAGTACACGCAGTTAATGGGGTTTCTACTCGACAGCAGGAAAATCTGTATGTAGAAAGGGCGAAAACAGAGATAGGCTCCCGCCAGTTTAGTATTCGAGGCCCAACATTATACAATAAAGTACCTGGCACAATTAAACAAAAATCCTCTCTCGCTGCTTTTAATGTACACATAAAGAAACTAATTTTAAAAGGTTCCCATTAATGTAAGAACGTTATGCTTAATTTTCTTATTAAAAGTGCTTTTGAAGGCACTACTGTACTTTTATAGATGTTGGAATTAGTATTAGATAATACTTATGGATAAGATGGCTTTTATTTACAAATTAAGATTTCCTTATAATCTAGTATGCTTATTTGATTACTGTGTTATTTTAATACTATTTGTACATGACTTGTTTTTAACACAACTTATGTGGTTTATGACAATGTATTTCAATATTCGGGAAGAGTAATTTTTACTCACTATATTTCAAGTAAATACTTTCTAATTTTATGATATTCTTTTATTACTGAAGAATTATTTTAATTACAAAGTTTTAGCCGATTTGTTGATTCCTAAAACAACTTTTGTACGTCTAAAATAACAAATATTTTGACTTTTTGTAAGATGATTTTACTAATTGTAGCTTTATATTTTATGAATACCCAATGTAAATATTGAAAATAAAGAATTATTATTATTATTATTACTCTCTAACTATCTATCTTTTCTCTCTCTTCTTGGAATCGGTAACGCAACATTCCAGGGGATAAAATCCAATTTGAAATGTTTTTTTGGATGTTTTCACTAAAACAAGATATTTTTTTTCTCGTCTCTCTCCTCTCGTCTCTCTCTCTCTCTCAATCATCCCTCTCTCTCTCTATCTCTCTCTCTCTCTCCTCTCTCTCTCTCTCTCTTCTTTCACTCAACCCAAAGTGGGAAATTGCTCCCCCAACTTGAATGACCGAAAGTAAATTACGATTCGAACTTTGGTCCTCTATGGATATATTTTTCAGGTTCTCTCCAAAAGGTCCAGTCGAGTTTCAGAAAGAGAGAGAGAGAGAGAGAGAGGGAATTCAGTCAAGAGTCCCCCCCACCCCACCGGGGTGTTTACGAACGAGCCAGGTAAACACCTGTGTTTCCCCAAATGTTCGTGTGGTGGAACACGAAGTTACTTTTAGACGTGAAACTGTTAAACTATGTACATTTCGATGAGTCAGATTTGTTTCTTACACACACACACACACACACTCACACACAACACACACACACACACACACACACACACATATATATATATATATATATATATATATATATATATATATATATATATATATATATATATATATATATATATATATATATATATATATATATATATAATCATTTGCATTTTATGCCATATATGTAGCTCTCTCTCTCTCTCATACACTAAAGAAAATAAAAATGCAATATATATACATATATTATATATATATGTATATGATAATCATATGCATTTATTACCTACTCATATGCGACGTTCCTCTCTCTCTCTCTCTCTCTCTCTCTCTCTCTCGTCCTACCAGTAAAAAAAATAGATACATTTAATACAAAAGCTATCAATTCCCAACGACGCCAAGATACAATAATTATTTCTTTTAAAAAATCGATTAAATTTCAAATAAAAAAAAAAATCAATAAATAACCTGTCCTGCCTCAATCAACCTAATTATCTGTCCATAAGACATACATTCGATTAAGTCTGTCTTCTTCTGTCCCCATGAGATGCATCTAATTCTGTCTGCCTCTTCTCTCTCTCTCTCTCTCTCTCTCTCTCTCTCTCTCTCTCTCTCTCTCTCTCCACATTCCCTTTGTCACAGTCTGTTTGTCTAGCGAGGGGAGAACTGTCGTCATAATGAACGATATTAGCTGTGTCTGAGCTTTGTTTATCTAGCTTAAGTGGATCATTGTCTGGCAGCTGACATCTGTTAGTTGGGTCAAAGTGAAAAAAACAAACAAACAAACAAAAACACAGCCTCAGTGATGTTATTCACACAGCGGGTGGGGGACAGAAAGAGCCAGTTGCCATGTAGAGAGATGAGAGAGAGAGAGAGAGAGAGAGAGAGAGAGAGAGAGAGAGAGAGAATAATAATCCTGTCTGTAAACGCATTATGAATATTAGTTTTGAGAGAGAGAGAGAGAGAGAGAGAGAGAGAGAGAGAGAGAGAGAGAGAGAACTTTTTCACAATATGAGCACACGTGAGTTCTTTGTACTTCAATGGAATTACAAGAAAGTAAAAAAAAACTTCTTTTCTAAATTTACTGAACACTCAGAATTGTACACAAAATGTACACCCAGCAACCTAGCATACGTGATAAAGTTTCATTGCAATAAACTTAAATAAACATACATCCAAAGCTCACCACACGAAAAATTGGATAACTATTGATATAAAATGTAAAATCGATCAAATATATATATTTCAAAACGCTCAACAAAATCAAGGGGGTCCAACGATTTAAAAATAAATAAATAAATAAAAAAAACTCAAGCGATATAAATTGTTTTATGCTGATATTTATAAACGAATTACCTTTACTCCCGATGCACTGTTTTGAAAATTCGTCGGCGTTATTTCAACTTCAAAGCGAATTTCAACCTCGTGCTAAATAAGTTCTCTCTCTCCCGCGCGCGCGCGGATGTATGAATAAATGGACACAAGAATTTAGGGGCGGGTTAATTTATCGATGCATCTATTGTTTTACACACTCATAATATATATATATATATATATATATATATATATATATATATATATATATATATATATATATACACATATATATATATGAGTGTATAAAAAACGTGATTATATATATATTTATAGATTATATAGATATATATATATATATAATATATTATATATATATAATATATATATATATATAGATATATATATATATATATGTATTATATATATATATATTATATTATATATTATATATATAATATATAATATAATATATCAAGTTAATAAAAGGGCTCCCCATTAAAACGGAAAAGCACTCTTTGTTTTTAAAGGTGGTCTGTAGCTATTTATACTAGTGGGCGTTTAAATGAGCTTTTATACTTTTTACCGAGACGATATCCTGTTGTTTTTTAACAGGCAAGAAATTTATAGTAGTATATATATCATTATATATCTATATAATAATATATATCTATTATACTATATAATATATACTGTAAGTGGTTTACATAAATAAAAATATGGAAAAAAATGTTTACAGCTTTTTAGCCATCATATATAAAAGACTAAAACTAAAGAGGTCAACCAGATTGCTTGCAGGAATGTGATCAGATAGAGACGCTAAAGATGACGTATAACCCTAAAGTATGTGGTCATTCATTTGTTTTGAAACAGTCCAAGCTCCCTGCTTGAGACAACTACCGCGACCTATAATTCAACTGGCCTACGTGATCTGTAGCGTGTCTCCATTTTGATTGTGTGTTCGTATGTAACTATGTCATTTGTATATATGTTCATATGTTCGAGCTACTATCTGCTTCCTTCATAACTTGTAACAGAGATGTAGAACAGAGCAGAATAGAGTTAGCTATCGTCATTAGAAGACCTGTACCTCTTTACCTAAGCTTTATCATGTAGAGATTGGCAGAAGCGATCAAGCTATCGTCATAGAAGACTTGTACAATCATATCTGATCTTCACCATGTAAAACTTCAGAAGAATATAATATTTTTATACTTCGTGTTTTCTACAAGAACCTCCTCACCATGAGTTTAACACATCGTCGTCATAAAACAAGAAGATAATCCCGACTTCGTAAGTGATCTACAAACCCAAGACACTCCATTGAAGATGGAAGTGCAATACCAACCGACTTAGCGTAAGATTATCGCAAGTCTAACATTCCCTCATAGGGCGCCTTATCATACAAGGCACAAGCCCTAAAAGTGGTGGCATGCGTACCAGAAGAACTCTACAACGTCCTACGAAGAAAAAAAACCAGAATAATAAATCATGAAGTAGTCAACGACGACGAAAGCAGCAGATTCTTCAAGCAACCTAGTATCATCGTTTAGTGAATAACTTCAAGAAACAAAACCGACGTGTCCTTTTCCTAAGGCAACGCAAGCTTCGTCACTCATTAGAATCATTCAAGAAAACATCGTTAGTGAGCGTTTCTGGCACTTCAAGAAACAAACCGAACGCCTTTGTCTGCAGCATCGGATCTTTCAAGGGCTCGAATCATCGAAACAACGCGCACGGGGGAAACTAAAGCCAAACCAGGTCATCCGCTAAATAGAGAAGGAGGACCCAAGGCCGTGTGTCGTTATCGGAACACCGTGACTTCCCACAAAAGCAAGCTAAGTACAACTTTTTATCATTTGGAGTAACTTTGAGTGTTTCCTTTGCAGGTCGAATTTCGTTATTCCTGTGGATGAAGTTACGAGACATTCTTAATCTTACTTTTTTACAGAAATTATCTACATCATTGAGATTTCGCTACTGCGATGTTTTTTATCTTTGAGTGTCTGTTTCCAGAAGTTCTACTGAAATATCATAATCATATACTATGTTAATTTTATCATTTGGGTTGATTATTAATCCCTTACGTAACAAATCATATTAAACAGTGAATATGCGTTTACGCAGTGGACGTCTGTATTTATACAGATGCATGGATAGGGTCGTTTAAGCACCGTAGTGATTAGAAAACACACAAAAACAAGTGGAAAACAACACCCGTACAAATCTAGATAAATTAGAGGTAACACTATTTCGGGTCATGACAATAAATGCTCCTTTGCAAGTCCCGATCGCAGTTTTAGCCTTGAGTTTTTTTGAGTTATATAAAATATCGAACCTCAATGACTCAACTTAACTTTTGTAAAAAAAAAAAAAAAAAAAAAAAAAAAAAAAAAAAAAAAAAACAAAAAAAAAAAAAAAAAAAAAAAAAAAAAAAAAAAAAAAAAAAAAAAAAAAAAAAAAAAATTTCATCAGGCTAAATACACTGACCAGGATCCCTCACTATTTCAAATTTTAGCAAAGAATGAAGTACAAACAGTTAATATTGAATACAGTAGAGATAACTTGTCTTAATAGTAATCGCTCAGTTCATAATAGTTCATCATTCATTGCTTTATACGTAGCCAGCAACATAATGCTAAATAAAAAAACACACAATACGTTGCCGATGGTAATAAAGAGAAGATCTTAATTAATTACAAAAAAGAAATAGAAACAGTAGCCCAGTTTCAGAATCAAACAAGCAAACTCGGTGACTGTGTCACCTAGTCAAGCGGTCAAGGCAGTCAGTCAAAATCTGCCGAGTGTTCAAAGCATAGCAAATTCCACACAATAAGCGACTCTAGCAGAGTGGGGAAAAGCGATGTTGGTTCATACATGCCAATATCTTTTTGAATTAAAAAGGATTTTTCCTATGAAACACATGACCGTATCAAGTAATCAGAGCAGGTTCTAGTAATTTTAATACAATAAGTTATTATATGTAGTGGTGGATTAAGCCCAACTGTAAGCGCCGTAAAAATTAGAATATCTAGTTTTTTATTTCTTTAGTACACGTAATATCCTGTATTTACGGACTCACCGTCTGTTGTTCGAACTTCCCTAATGAGAAGTCCGGATAAGCGAGCGCTTACAGATACCTCTATAGTTTATAAAACAAAAAAAACATTGATCTGTATGTAGTGTAATTGCAAGATTCATCTAGGGGTATACAAAATATTATCTTACATCCTGCAAAATAAGGCGTGTTTATCAAAGGAAAATCCTAATAAACCTTCAAACATATTAAAATCCGTTTGAACAAAAAAGAGACAGTTAATCAAATAATAATTTATATAGAGGAAACTATACATTTGTCTCACATAAATCGTAACATTGTTCAAATGACCCAACAGAATTTCTCCCACAACCGCAGTCGTAGTTTGCACGCAAAATCTCGAGAAGCATGCACCCTCGAATGTCTTAGTGCGTGTAAAAGACTTTGCTGGGAAATGAAATTTTAATCCTTCCCGACACTCTGAAATATAACGATTTCCGCGAACAAAGCCCTAGACACGGTTGACTAGCAGCAACAAGTTAATATAGTAATCCACAAAAACCTATACTATAAATATCGCATTTTTTTTATTGTTGCTAATTTTTAATCACGCCCAATCAGTCGTAGATTGAATCTCCTTATACTCTATCTAAAGTAATATCCGTAAAGTCATTCAAGCAGAGGTGATCAGCAGAAATTTTTTTTATCTTTTACCTGAATACCAGGAAGTTTCTCCACTAGCGAGTGATCTCTGGATGGGAGAAAAAATGGATGTCACTGAAAACAAAATACGGTCTAAGGACAAACATAAAGCTATATACGTACCTTCGTTTAGAACCCCAATGAAATTTCAAAATAGAGATAAATGACGAAGTTGAAAAATGTTAGTAATAGGAGTCCCTTAGGAAATCAAATAAGCCCATATAATTTTTCCCTCAAACGTCATGCCATAAAAGATCGGACTTGGCGTATCTGCGTTAGATTTCTGTCGCTTAAACAAGGAAACGACTCCCGATAGTTTTCCAGTGCCATGTACCGATGACATCTTATCTCTGTTAGGTTAGAATAAATTTTTCACCAGCTTGGACTTACTTAAAGGCTTTTACCAGATACCATTACCTAAGTGATTGTACCTCATACACCGTTTTCAGCACACTCGAGGGGACATTATCAATTTTTACGTATTCCTCCGGCTTACGTTGCGCCCAATTACAATATAGTGTTTGGAGACTTTTAGGGTATACCTTACATGCTTATATGGTTGGTCTTATAATCTTTTCTAATACCTTAAAAGTACATTCACCATAAACTAGAGCTAGTCTTAGAGTAAAATATCTAAATGTGAGTTTTTAAAACCGAACATGTTTATCTAGGTTTTATGTGTCCTAGTCAAGGTCTTAAAGTAGTCCATGGTAAGTGTCGGCTATTCATAACTTTCTGGTACTTATTAACGTAAAAAGGGGGATACAGCACTTTTGCGCTGTAGTGGGGTATTACAATCGTATGTAAATATGTAACTCTTCAATCAAGACAGCTCCTTTAACAGATCTTACGAAGAAGAGCGTAGATTTATTATGGTCTAAAAAGCATCAACAGGCGTTCGATATCTTAAAAGCGGAATAATGCAGCTCACCTAACTTAAAAATCCCTGATTTAAATAAGGAATTTTTTTTTTTTATTGCAACAGACGCCTCAGGACCAAGGTAAGAGGGGTGCTACTTCAGTAATATGATAAACAGTTTTCCTATAGCTTTTTATTCACGTAAACTAAATGCCCTCTGAAAGTAAATATACAGTAATAGCAAGGAAGGGCTAGGTATCATTAACTCACTAGTACATTTTAAGTTCATAATCTATGGCTATCCTGATAAAGTCCTTACTGAACATGAGTCCTTTACCGAGTTTTTCAAAGGCTTTAATCACAGTCCAAAAGGAACTCGGTGACAAATGATCATTCAGGTCTTTGGAGCCAAGATAAGATATCTACCTGGGAAAGCAATTATCATAGCTGACGCATTATCCCGCAATTCCGCACCACCCTACTGCCAATGAAACCATTAATTAGACTAAAAAATATAGAAACATCCGTGCCTATTGTTAAAACCGTATCTAAACAAGAAAATTCCTTAACCCAAGAGATCGCGAGCATTGAATATCTGGGTTGGAGCGCAGAACTGTTACAAACTGAACAAAGCAAGAGTCAACAGACCTAACCCAAACAATAAACACTTCGAACGGAAACAGAGTCAGCAGCAATAACACCAAACAATAAACACTTCGAACAGAAACAGGGTCAGCGGCTAAGCAAAAACAATAAACACTTCGAGCAGAAACCCTAAAGCAAAAGTATATTTAAAGTATGTGTATCAGAATAATGTAATCAAATGTAATATTATATGTAGGTCTGTGACGAGGAAAACCCGAAGAACACAGCAGATGACTAACGACCAGGTAGTAGTAATAATCTCTTTCATACCAATCGTCATAAAACTGGTGCATTCCGTCATCCAGGGTTCCCTACTATGTCACAGAAAGCCAAATCACTATTTTACTGGCCTACAATGCTTACAGATATAAAAAGCACATAACTAATAGTAACACGTGTCATGAAAACAAGGGACACACTAAGACACCTGTCAGTTAAGGGCCTATCCTGTGCCAAATCAATCCTTGAAAGAATATACGTAGAATTATTAACAGAATTACGAGTCTGACAGAGGGAATAAACACTTCTTAGTGTTAATAGTTCCTTGACACGTTATATAGAATTAATAGCACCAAAAAACAAACACCGCAAGTGAGTGCGTTAGGAATATTTGTGAGTGCTAAATCTGTAAACATGGAATTCAACACATGATAATCTGACTCGGGTGGTGTAAATCAATAATAATCTCCTTAACACGTTGTGTGAATTCCTATCCATTAAGAAAACCAATAATATATTTTATCACCCAGAGTCAAATCGGTTTGGTAGAATAAGAGATAAACCAGAAGTGTCAATGTCTTACGAGTTACAACTCGTGATATTGGATCCGAACTGGATTATAGCGGTTCTCGCGGTTTTAAATACCTTTATCATTTATATCTTGTATCTATAGAATTGATGCCGCAAGTAGCCTTATATGGTACACCGCTAGAACACTTTTCCACATATCAAGCCAACCATTAATTTTACCAAATACTATATAAATAAATAAATATAAAAATATAAATATGGATACAAGTGGAGTCAATATAATACACTCCGTAAGAAGTCGGAAGGGTTACAAATTATAATAAAAAAGGAATCACGATAAAATCAATAAGCAAAACGTAACCATAGGTTAATTAAATATCCAAATATATTTGCGTAAAGATTTGAACTCTAACTTAACGCTTTAGTAATGCAAATAAGCTAAAAGTTCAAACGCATATCAAAACCTACTGACATATTGTCTGTCCCGGTGATTTATATTTGTAGTCATGAAAAAAAAAAATATAATAATAAATAAATAAATAAATAAAATGAAATAAAAGAGATTTTAAAGTCAGGAAGTCTAGAAGTGAAAATGTTATCTATGGAATAATCCTATATGAATCTTATACAGGGCTAATAATATATATAGAATTTGTATAGAAACCTTTTTCATTAGTTTGAATAAGGAATATTTAATTTAACATAATTACAATTATGCAGATTTCCAACATGAAACTAATATATTGTTCAATTTGGTACTGTTTTTTTTTCAGACATCTTCTCATGCGGGTGGAGAATTAAAAAAAAATATCATTTGAAAATACTAAAGTCGTATCTCTTACAGCAAGTAACGTAACTCTTAAGCTGGTGACGACGTCATCGTTCTAGAAGGTCTGTCGCGTTTGCCGTATCAGCATTGATTCCTTTAACCTCAAATATCTGCTTGCACAGGCTTCATCTCTGCTTGCGAAGCAGATTGACTGGAGAAAGGAATGCTTAGCTCATGAACTTCACATGTGGTTCATAGGTCACATGACTAGGCCACATAACATATTCTTATCCGTGTGTGTAATGCAATTAGTTAAGGACTTGCAATCATTTTAAAATTAATGAACAAAATAAGCAAATAGAATTTCTATAACAACAAAATGAATTAATTTTTTCTGAACCTCATAGACATTTAGAGTAAGATCAAGATATGTATATGAAATATTTACTTGCAACATTAGCCTATTACAATTCAAGTAAAACATTCATGGGAAAATGTCACATTTTCTTGAAAAAACCAAAGTTTATTTAGAATTAGTTACATATGGGGTTTTTTCGTTGCATCTCCTACCTATTAATAAAGTTTTTAAAAATTAACCTCAGAGGATCGCGCGAGAAAAATTTGAATATGAAACTTTTGTTAGGGCACATAGGATCAGCTTTTATCACAACTTAATTTCAGTTAGCATAGAGAAATACAGAATCATGATTAATATTCTCTTTGACTCTTATGTTGCCTGGCAATCTTACAAATAGCTCAGTTTTCCACTTCTTTGTCTAGTAATTTACTACCAGTAATATCAAATTTTCTTTGATATTCGTATTGATATCTGTTTATTTTTTATAATTATGGATATTTTTACAGTCATCATAGACCTGGATAGGTTCACTCATTGTTAATGCCATGGATAAAAAAAGTTTGTACAGCTCTCTTTTGAATTCCAATAAACAAAATATCAGCGAATTCATGTGGGTTAATTGTCTGGTCTAAATGGCTTTCTCCCCCCTCCCGTATTTGGATGTTGTCTGAATTTACTTTGCCCTTGTGACAAGTATAATTTTACTTGCAGGCTGATTAATGGAACCTAGTTACAGTATCCTGCAGTACGAGAGTTTCACATCGCAACTTCAAAAAATCGTTCGTCGCTGCGGACGACGGCAGTCGAGTAACAACCGCCTACAATGTGAAAGGAATAAGCACCATCATGGACTTCTTCGACCGACACCGTATCTCGTCGTTAATCTCGTTTTAATGCGGAACGCTCCGGCGGCTGTCGGAATCGACTACAAAAGGGACATACTTCCGACAAATTACAACCCGAAGGATATTCAACTCTACTTTGCTGGCGAAGGACTCGTGCGGGATGGATTTATTCATCGCGAACGTAATCGTGTAGCTTAGGATGCAGAGAATAAGTATGAGCGCAAAGATAGAACGTTGGACCCGCCCCGCCCAGGCAAATTTTCCCCTTGTTTTAACCCTGTGAAATTGGCCGTTTCATTTGGCTATAGGTGGTGTCTGGAAACTGTGTAATGGACGAAAAGTTGTTCGAAAGCTAGTTAAATGTGAAGTAGTATAACCTCGGTCATGTATCCTGTATGTATAAATGATTATAAATAACAGAATCGAAATATATTTTTTGCGTGTACGCACTAGGAATCTATATATAAATGATCATAAATAACAGAATTCGAAATATATTTTGCGTGTACGCAATAGGAATCTATTTAAAGTGCACATATATTAATCATAATTATATGAAACCATATACATATGTATACACGAATCAGGTAGCCTATACTCAATCTGTTACCATTTATCTTACCAATATCTGCGGTTATATATGAGTTAGTATATGGATTAATGAATCAGATATATAACAGTTAGCATAAAAATCCACGAATCAATCAGCATAAACATTAATAATTTTATCAATTCATATATGAAATTTTTTATCAGTTAAAATATGATTTTTATCATGTTAATCTTCATTCTATGCAATTATCAGAGTACATTAGTATTTTCTGTAGCATATGTATCTTAATGAGATGAAGTGAAAAACTGTATCATTATATATCCCGTGATCACTATTATTTACCAATATCATTGTTTTATATTTTTATTACTTGAATCAATTCATGTACACCATGAATTTTTATTTACTTATATATATATAATATATATATATATATATATATATATATATATATATATATATATATTCACATAGTGTCTGTATCACACTCCTATAAGTCAAATGCAAGTCAAGTTTGAGTAATATTCAGTAGTTGGTTTTGGTAGCTGACCGAGCTAATGTAAGTGTTTACATAATAAAAATATGGAATGTTAGTCCATATATATAAAAGACTAAAACTAAAGAGGTCAACCAGATTGCTTGCAGGAATGTGATCAGACTAGAGACGCTAAAGATGACGTATACCCTAAAGTATGTGGTCATTCATTTGTTTTGAAACTGTCCAAGCTCCCTGCTTGAGACAACTACCGCGACCTATAATTCAAACGGCCTACGTGATCTGTAGCGTGTCTCATTTTGATTGTGTGTTCGTATGTAACTATGTCATTTGTATGTATGTTCATATGTTCGAGCTACTATCTGCTTCCTTCATAACTTGTAACAGAGATGTAGAACAGAGCAGAATAGAGTTAGCTATCGTCATTAGAAGACCTGTACCTCTTTACCTAAGCTTTATCATGTAGAGATTGGCAGAAGCGATCAAGCTATCGTCATAGAAGACTTGTACAATCATATCTGATCTTCACCATGTAAAACTTCAGAAGAATATATATATTTTCATACTTCGTGTTTTCTACAAGAACCTCCTCACCATGAGTTTAACACATCGTCGTCATAAACAAGAAGATAATCCCGACTTCGTAAGTGATCTACAAACCCCAAGACACTCCATTGAAGATGGAAGTGCAATACCAACCGACTTAGCGTAAGATTATCGCAAGTCTAACATTCCCTCATAGGGCGCCTTATCATACAAGGCACAAGCTCTAAAATATACACATATACATATATATATGTATATATATATATATATATATATATATATATATATATATATATATATATATATATATATATACATATAATTGGATCCTAGCTCAAATGTCTTATGTTTACCTTTAATTGTAAATATCGTTGCTGTTTTTCTTCACAAACAAAAAAATGAATAAACAAAATTGTTCGTCTCACAAAAAAATAAATATCAGACTAATTCAATTCCGAACTTATTTTGCGAGGGAGAAATTTTAGCGTCTGTCAAGTTCACTATCAAATCGTTAGCTAATTTCACTATCAAACCTTCAGTCGATTTCACTATCAAAAGTCAGTTAACTTCATTATCAAAACTTCAGTCAATTTCAATATCAAAAATTCTGTCAATTTCACTATCAAAACTTCAGTCAAACTTCACAATCAAAACGTCAAGCAATTTGACTATCAAAACTTCAGTCAACGTCACTATCAAATCAACAGTTAATTTCACTATCAAAATGTCAGTCAGTTTCACTATCTAAAACTCATTCAATTTCTCTATCAAAACTTCAATCTACTTCAATATCCAAATAACCTCAATGAACTTCATGGGTTTAGTACCAGATGGTTTGAAAAGGTTTCACAGCAATTAAGAGAGAGAGAGAGAGAGAGATTGGATTGTGAAATGTCAACCTAACCGATATATACAGTTTGATACATAATCGTTTTAGTTTTGCCTGGTCACTGTATATTCTAAAATAAATGAAGAAGAACAAGATTGCCGAGAAATAGTTTATATGCGTTTTTCGTTTCCCAAATTGAAAGGGGAACCTGATGTATTTGTTTGTGAACTGAATAATGATTATACTCATCCCTGTCGATATCGAAATGTTTTGGGGTTAATGGCTCCTCTGCAGGATAAGACAAAATAAATGAAATAAAAAATATATACATAATGAAATGAATAAACAAACAAATAAATAAATACATAAATAACTAAGTAAATAAAACAAAATAAAATATAATTGTCGAAAACGAATATTTTGGGCTAATGGCCCTCCCCAAGCAAAAAAAAATATATATATATATAGAAAACTTGATGTTTTGGGGGTAATGACCCTAATAAAATAATAAAATAAAAATAAATAATGAAAAAAACTGTCGAAAACGAGATGTTTTGGATTAATAGTCCCTCCCCAAATAAAAAAATTAAGTCGAAAACGAGATGTTAAGGGGGTAATAGCCCCTCTCTAAGTAAAATAAAACCTTCATCTACAACAAAATCAGCTCTGTAAAAAAACCAACCAATCACTAAAAACCCACTGGAGAAACCACACTTCAATGTTCCACTAAATATAAGGGAACGATCTCAGAGGGGCACAAAGGGAAACCGTTGTATTTATGTGGAACAAAACTGAAAAACCTAATCTTATCTTCCCTAGACCTACCTTAGCCTACGGAACAATGTTCCTAACCTGTCCAAAAAGGAACAATCCTTAACTTCCTTTAGTACTACGTGTCCCTAATCCATTAAAAGGGAGTGTCTTTAACTTACTTTAGTATTTAGTACTACATTGTGTCCCTAACCCATCAAAAGGTAGTGCCCTTAACTTCCTTTAGTACTACATCGTGTCCCTGACCCATCATTAGGCACTGTTCTTAACTTCCTTTAGTACTACGTCGCGTCTTTAACCCACCAAAAAGAACTGTCCTTAACTTCCTGTAGTACTAGTACATCGTAGTACTTAATCGTGGCCCAAACCCATCAAAAGGAAGTGTCCTTAACCTCCTTCAGTACATTGTGTCACTAATCTATCAACCGGAACTGTCCTTAACTTCTTACCGTGTCCCTGTCAAAAGGAACCATGTCCTTAACCCATCAAAAAGAACCCTATCCTTAACCTTTGAAAAAGAACCGCGTCCTTAACCTGTCTCTACCGATCCTAAGTGGGGGACTATATATAATGACCAAGTCTAATTAGTATTTAAATTACAAAATGCCATTACTGACAGGCTAATAGACTCACCATCGACTCCACAGCCTTCAACTTTTTCCATTTAAATTCCCGACCATCTCTGGAGAGACTGTCACAGTCTCTCCATAACATTCCAATCCAGAATTCCAGATTCCAGGTTCCGGAATGAGTAGGAACAACGAGCTCATGACACTGTAAGATGTCGGACCTTCGAATATGGTTGGATAATTATCTGCAAATGTGTAGTACTTTGCAACTTATAGAACGCCATTTTCACATAATGACACCTTTATCTACAGTATTATTCTCTAAAACACGTGACAAATACGCCAGGTATCACACGAGACGAACTTCATCGGCGCCACCCGTTTCCACCCTGAGGAACTCCAGACGCCAGTTGCTAGTTATGCTATAAATGCGAATCGCTGGATGTGATGATGTAATATTATTCGAATAATATCAATGTATTGATGTAATACGCTCCAGTTGATGAATGTAATGAGGCATTATACACTATTTTATCAATGCATGGAGCTAATACAACCCACTTTATCGATGTATTAACAAAATGTTATAATAGGCTCTTCACAGCGTCCCTTCGGCCACAAGCTCTCATTCCTTTCGCTGTACCTCCGTTCATATTCTCTTCCTTTCATCTTGCTTTCCTCAGTCCTCTCCTAACAATTGTTTCATAGTGCAACAACGAGGTTTTTTCCTCCTGGTACACCATTAAAGCATTTTTATACTCTCAATTTCCCTTTCAACGCAGAATGACTGTAGTATGTACGTCCCAGCACTTGACAATAGGCCTATATTTCATATTCTGGTCCTATACAAGCTACTCCTTTCTTTAATTTTCGTGTCTAACACTTTTGTAAGTATACTTATAAACGATTACTGTAACATCTATACTCTAAAGACTGCTGCTGGCCCCTCGAGACTAATAGAACGAAGAAGAAAGTTTCATTACAAATCAAAATTATTATTGTCCCTGACAAGAGATTCTTTCGTTGATGTCACAAACTCCAACCTTTTAAATTTACTCAGACTTACTGTAGGAGAATTTGCTTCCAAATTCTCTCTTTTTATTGGCTTAGAAAATTTATCGGCGTAGAAAATTGAAAAGTAAATTAATGTAAATGAGGACAATACAGAACACTCCTCTGTATCGTGACAATAATTTATTTGAAACGTCATCACGTATATTATGATTTGTTATACATTTCCTTATGCTTTCCTCTATTCATAAAGAGCCTGCGGAAGTATAGTGGAATATAATGAATAACAACGTATTTCACTCTTGTTTTGACATATTAACAATAGGAAGGAGTGTCGAATGAACATGAATATTCCATAAAACAGGAAAAAATACAAGTAAAATGGAGAGGAAGGCAAGACTTCCCTTGATGTATTCCTCCGCCGTAGTCGCCTGGAGCACTCTTCCTCGGTGTTGCCAAACATTGAATTTTAATTCTGATTTGGAAATTAGAAAAAAAAATAATATATATCTATTGAAGGGAATAAACTGCCTTTTGTCAACTTGAATTTCCTCTTATATTGTACATCTTTTTGGGGGGATATTTCATATTTAAAGACCGGAAAACAGTAATATAAGTGTGATACACTGGCAATATTCACGTAACATTCACAACCGTTGCCAACTTTGAACGCTGAAGCAGAGATAACAGCCAATTTTCGAAAATAAACCAGTTTGAGCATTAAATCTGTATTAAATTCAAATAGATAAAATGTTCTACCATGAATAAAGTAATGGAGGTGGATGGGATTCAAACCAGGGCTGCCGAAGTGTGGAAATAACGTCACTGATACAGCATATCTTGTCCACATTGTGATTAAGTGTGGAGTGTGGAATCCACAGGTAAAAATTTCCACGCTTTTTACTTGATAAGCGTATGCTAGTTAAAATCTAATAATAAGTTTTGAAAATTTTTTACTATTCTATTTTATAAGTCTCACACAAATATCCATAAAAATAAATAATTGGTTTTATCCTTTTTAATTTGTGGATGCGGTTGGATATTTATCAGTATATAACGGTGACCGTTGATTCATGTGCATACCAAGACCTAGAAATACGCTAGATCTTGACCGTACGAACTGGCTGGCTCCAGCTCCAACGAGCCTCGGTTACCTTTTCAAAAGGATTTTCAATCTGGTCCTCAAAATCTGCATTTATTGTTTCATAATACTAGAGAATGTTCTTAATTTGCTAGTTTTGATGGTATATTCATACTGCCATTTGGTAGCAAATTATTTTTCAGCGATGCACTTTACGGCTTTGCAATACACATTGCAATTTTTGCATGTGAAAATGACTAATGTGCCTGTATAAACAGTTTGGTTATTCTACAACTAAGGTGACATAAACTTTTGAAATGAGCGGGCTTTAATGATTCCATAACTGTAATTTGTAAAAGGTAAGACCTTAGTAAAATTCATAGGCCTAGTTTACCAGTATAGATGATTGCGCTTATGGTTTGGTTGTCAGTTGATATTGCCCTAAATGAATGACAATGTGTATAACAACGATAAAAGTGAGAAATTGTATAATGCAGTGGTAATTAAATCCTCATGGAAAATTAAATGGTTCAGTACATTTGCCTAGGTCCAGGATACGTTGCCAGTTTACCTTACTCTAAAAAATAAGACAGTTCTGGTGCATACCATTACATTTGCAGCCTCAATTCTTTATGAAAGTGATTGTAATTATGTAATTGCAATGATACAATACAGTGATCATTATTTATTTAAGTTCACTTGGGAGCATATAACCAACAGTGTTAGTTGGCCCAAGAGATAGGTCTAGTCATTATATTTATGGCAATAATGCCGGATTGAACATCATTATAAATTATTTCATTACGATGATGTGATTAAGATGCCTTATATATATATAAACTTGTTGTGAAACACTTATGTTACTTTTTCATCGTCAAATTAAATAAGTTTCATTCCAGTTTTTCATCATCAAATGAAAGGAGTACCGACTGTTGTTTGAGAAGTTTTGCTTCTTTTGCTCTCTCATAAAAAAAAAATTATTAGAATAAAAATCTAACTAAATGTTTACGCAACATGAGCTAAAAGCGGAAAGGGTCAGTGTCTATCCTTATTTATCACTTAAAGAAGAAGAAGAAGAAAAAAAGCTATGGTTTGGGAATTCATACCGCTAAGTTTTGAGCATTGACAAGATGACAATAAACAACTTATACATTCCTCGAGTTCGATAAAGTCGAATATATTGTATAACTGGCAACTGTTTGAGACCGAGCGTGGATTTCCTTAGTGTGGAAATCTGGCAGCCCTAATTCAAACCAGAAATCAGCATATAATTGGTGCCAGCCGCAGTAGCGGTAGAGCTAGGCCTATAATCCTCATAAAATATGAACCTGTAAACCGCTGTCACATTATAAATTAACGTGAAAATGAAATTGTGAGCCACTCCTACATGGTGCCTGGTGCTGTCAAAGTATGAGAAATAAGAGTGAAATTAGGAAAGCACCTGATAAACGACCATGAAAGGAGTACCTACTAGTCGGTTGGAAATGTCAGCACGAACGAAGGGTGAGGCCACACCAGACGTGGGGAGCGTGGCGTTTGGAGAGAAGAGGCTCCCGCGGCAGTTTGAATCATTGGGTATCTTATGCGGGTGGCCACACAAGACTAGCGGGATGGCTCGACCCTCTGCAGTTGCCGCCAGGCGATGTAACATGTTTTAAAATACCGCGGCGGTTCCCGGCGTCTTCACCAAAACAACCCCATTTTCTATATGATTATATTGATAACTTATGTTGTGAAGTTAGTTCCCTTATTAAGGAACTTTCATTTGTAACCCAGAAATTGTTTAAAGCATATTATCATAGTTAAGTAACTGACATTAGCACAGAAACTTTCAAGTTTTAAGCGACTACATTTATTATCTATTCAGTAAAATATCGAGTTAATTATTCCTTATCTGTAATGCATGCTTAAATTAGCAGTTATTCCAGCACCTCTCATTTGTGTAATTTCAGAATGCGTTCAATGTTGTTCTCAATAAAGTTAAACAAATAGACCGAGTTCTTATATGGTCTAAATACTTTCCCAGGGGATGAGTTCATCACTGAATTTAAAGTGAAAATAAGAAAAGGACCACACTACCTAAATAGACCCTCCGACCTGACATGGTCACTAACGTGCAGATGAACTGGCAATCAGTAGCCGAAGTGTCACCTGTTCAGCGGTAGTGGCTACATAAGAATCATTTAATTGGGGAGGTGTTTCGGAAGAGAGCTTTGCGGGATCCCTGTGATCCATTCCATAATATTACTTTTTCTGAAGAAAAGGAAGAAGAGTAGAACGAGTGGCTCTCAGATGTAGCCATCGGTATCATGCTTTCGACCCCCAAAAACTTGAAGATGCCAACTATTATGCTGTCAGCCACTCACAAATAAGCCTTGTACAGCTGCATAGACTTGATAACTATACGAATCCTCATTGCAGCAGTATCAGTGATTTATGAAATATTCGTGGTAATTTGAACTTTCTTTATTAATATTAACAATGAATGTAGAAGCAAAACTGATTTTTTCGTGTGTTACTTTCTTTTATGTAAAGTTTACCATTGAACTACTTTTGTTTTAAATACCGGCAAATCGTTTTATTTAACATAATTCAGACAATTATCAATTACGTCTTACATAATTTGCAATAAATTCTCGCTCCTTTGTTTTTCTAAGTATCTTTAAGGAAGTACCCTATATGCTGTTAGTTTTGCAATAATAAAAAGTTAAAATCCACATTTTCTTTTCACTTCCCCTAAGTAATAACTATAAAGGAAGTGAAAAAAATTAAAAATGGATTTTAACCTTTAATTATCACAAAATTCACTGCCAAGCAAAAAACCAAAAGACCGTTGGGTCATGCCTAGTCTATCGTTAAGTTTGACACTTAAGATTTCTATTAAAGACAATTTCTATCCAAACGTTACTTTGCAAAGTAGTATATCTTTGACTGCTGAGAGTGACGCGTAGGAGGGAAGGAGGTTAGGGTGGCGTTTATGGATGGTGTGGCCGTGTGTCGTTTTGACGCTGCTCTCCCGCCCGAGACGTGCCTGCACCTCGACGCTTCCCGCGTCCGGTGCGGCCTTACCCGAAGATCGGTCTAAATATCACTGCTGACGAGAATCAATGGATTCGGCTAAACATCCAGTCAAACGTGTTTTATTTACTTACTAATATATATATATATATATATATATATATATAATATATATATATATATATATATATATATATATATATATACACACTATATATGTTAGTTCACAGCATAGGATAACAGGACCAGAAACATTTTTAAAAACGTGATTATTATTACATTATTATTGTTATTAGTTGGGAAAACTCTATCACGAGAGTATATACAATGTTGTATGGGGCCCACAATAATAAAAATGTTAAATGTCCGTGTATGAATTATACACGAACTTTTGAACATTTTTATTGTTGTGGACTTCCATAGAACATTAGTACTAGTCGTAGCACCATTGACAGGGACCTTTTGAATTAACATTTAGAACTTCCTCTGTACTATTCTCAACAAAGACTGCCACTACCTCTCTCTCTCTCTCTCTCTTGTATTGTTTTTGTCTGTCTGTCTCTCTCTCCCTCCATCTCGGTTTATTACCACAACCAGCACTCTCTCTCTCTCTTTGTCTCTCTCTCTCTCTCTCTCTCTCTCTCTCGTCTGTTTTTGTCTGTCTCTCCCTCTCTCTTTCTCTCCATCCCTCTCGTTTTATTACCACAATCAGCGCACATCTCTCTCTCTCTCTCTGTCTCTATTACCAATACCAGCACATTTCTACTTAAAACAAAAAACAGGTTAAACCTTGATCCTTGGAAAGAAACACCATGAACCAACGTAATATTTCCTGACTCGCCTTTTCATTTATTCTCTTTAACGGTCCTCCAACGATTTTTTTGTGACAACTTTGTATTCTCTTTTTTTTTCTCTCTCTCTCTCTCTCCTCCATACTCTCTGGTCTTCGTTACAGCCAGGCCTTTCATGCCTCTCTCTATTATGAAAAAAAAAGCATCACTCTTTTGTTTGCGTGTGTATTTTTTTTTTTTTTTTTATGTAAGACTGGATTTATGTGCGGAGCTGGAAAGGTTATATGTTATCCTGACGTGTATGTGTGTGCGTGTGTGTGTGTTCGTGTGTGTGTGTAAAAGATAACTGGCAATTTTTTTTTTTTTTAACTTTTAATCGCCTTTATTTCTTTCGGGAATTTTTTTTTTTCTAGAAAATTTGGATACACAAACTTGTTGAAGACGCTCTGAAATTGAAGGTGGAATTTGAAAAAATATATATTTAAGGATTTTGATACTATAAACGTACACACACACACACACTCATACACACATTTATAAGTATGTATATCTATATACAAGAGACAACACTTTTTAAAAAAGGAAATATATAATTAATATTTTAACAAACAGATACAAACGTATTAAAATACTCTTCATAAATACCGAAGTATTTGGAAAAAAGAGATTCGAGTGAAATTCAAACTGATTTCCAGTTATTATCTGAAATGATTCTGGTGAAACTTTTATCGTTCCACAAAAAAAAAAAAAAAAAAAAAAAATCTAGATGCCTACATAAACGAGAACAAAATGACTCATTCATATTCCTGACGCATCATAATGATTATAATATAGCTTTGATCTATAAATTAAACCCAGGATAACGCCTATTAGAATTTTTACACGTACTATAAAAGGACAAGAGAAATCAAACCGAAGTTTCAAAAGATCGAATGTCTTATTTTTATCAATAAATTTTTTTCCCTGTCACAAATACTGTGAAGAAACCATATGACTGTTTTTACATGATAAACAATATAAAGATGGAAGAAAGAGATTATGAACGGAGGTACAGTAAAAGAAATGAAAGGGGTTCCAGCTAAGGACCGATGGACGCTGCAAAGACCTTTAAGTATAATGCCTACAGTGCACCGCACGAGTTGCACTGACGGCCCTACCCACCCTACGAGATATTGTTCCTATCATGAATTTTTCTCGATTGACTTTGATATTAAATATTCAATTCGTCTATATATATATATATATATATATATATATATAATATATATATATATATAGATATATATATATATATATTATATATATAGACACACACACACACACACACCATATATATATATATATATATATATATATATATATTAGAGATATATATTATATATATATATATATATATATATATATATAATATATATATATATAGACACACACACACACACACACATATATATTATAATATATATATATATATATATAGATATATATATATATATATATATATATTATATATATATATATATATATATATATATATATATTATATATACCCCTAAAGCACCTCCATTCAAACTGGATGGCATCTATTGGAGTTATGTAATTATTCAAAAAAGCAGTTGCATCCTACCTTTTCTGGGGAGCAACTGACGCGTTAACAGGCGTAGCTGATACTTTACACAGCATTAGACGTAGCTCAGAAAACTCCGATTGCGCCGAAGAAACTTCGGCTTATTTTTTTGTTTTTTTTCACTTGTTTAATTTGTTTGTCATTGAGCAGATGAATGAGTGACTGACTGAGTGAATGAATGACTGACTGAATGACTGACACCAATTTCTGCCTGCTCCAGTCATAGTTTTTTTTTTCTTTTTTTGTGTTTTTTTCTTAATACTTTTGTTTGTTTGCTTGTTTATTTGGTGCTTTTACATCGCCTGGAACAGTGGTTTTTCAGCAACGGGACCAACGGCTTGACGTGACTTCCGAACCACGTCGAGAGTGAAACTTCCACCACCAGAAATAGTACACATCTCTGACCCAACAATGAATGCCCGAGAATAGAACTCGCGACCACCAAGGTGGCAGGCCAGGACCATACCGACCACGCCACTGGGGGGCTCTTTCTATTTGTGATTTCAGGATTTTTTTTAATATCTTTGTTTACATGAATTCCGTTTTTATTTTCATCCATAGTTTTTTTTAATTAACTTTTTTTAAATTGTATGCCTTTTTTGCATCAATTCTTTTTTTTCTTGATATTCCTGGTTTTTTTAATTCATTTTTTTAAACTGCTTACTCTCTTGTTTTTACACCAATTGTTTTTCGTTTATTCGTATTTTTAGAGATCCTTTTTTTATGTTAATTCTATTTTTCTTTTTATTCCTAGCTTTTTTTAATTAAATTTATGTTTATTGAATATCTTTGTTTACATGTAATTAGTTTTTCATTTAATTCCTAGTTTTGTATTTAAAAATTTTTTTCCTCTTTCATTCCTAATTTTTATTTCACTGTTGTTTTTAGATTCTCTTTTTTCCTAACTGTCATGTAATTATCATTTTACTGTCTTTTACTTATCGAATATCTTGTTTACGTCAAATCTGATTTGAATTTAATTCTTAGTTTTGTATTTAACGATTTTTCTGCTTATGCCTAATTTTTATTTTTTTTCAGTTTTAAATTATCTGTTTTTATCCTATTTTACCTTTTTATTTTCTATCTTTTATTCACTGAATAAATTTGTTACCATTAATTGTTTTCCATAGAATTCATAGTTTTTATATTATATTATTTTTTTCTCTTATTTCTAACTTAGATTTCACTGTTTTAAATTATCTATTGTTCTTATTTCATTTTTTTCAATTTTCTGTCTTTTATTAATTGAATAAATTTCTTATCATTAATTCCATTTTCCATATAATTCCTAGTTTTGTATTTAACTATTTTTTCCTCTTATTCCTAATTCTTAGTTCACTATTCTAAATCATCTTCTGTTTCTATTTAATTTTACCTTTTTTCTGTCTTTTCTTAATTGAATAAATTTAAATTTGTTAACATCAATTCCGTTTCCAGTCGTATTATTGGAGATCTGTTGCCGTAGCCCTTCTTCAATAGCAGATATCTGATTTCACCTTCTGATTCAGTGTATTGTTAGTTCTCAGTATTTATGAATCTGTTTTATGTTTGTGTTTATTCAAGTTTTTGTGTTGCCTTTGAAATGATTTGCAAGGCGTATATTTAAAAGCTCTCTCTCTCTCTCTCTCTCTCTCTCTCTCTCTCGTCTCTCTTCAATTCCTTTGTTTTTACTGGAATGCCTATTCCCCATCTCTCTCTCTGTCCATCGCATTTTTTTCCAGTTCGCCTCTCTCTCTCTCTCTCTCTCTCTCTCTCTCTCTCTCTCTCTCTCTCTCTCTCTCTACTCTATATATATATATATATATATATAATATATATATATATATATATATATATATATATATATACATATATATATATATATATATATATATATATATATATATATATATATATATATATATTATATCCCTTCACAGCCGAGTGGTAAACTGTAATACAACTCTCTCTCTCTCTCTCTCTCTCTCTCTCTCTCTCTCTCTCTCTCTCTCTTCTCTCTCTCTCTCTCTCTCTCGCGATTTTTATTTGAGGTTCAATAACCTCAAAGGATCTCTCTCTCTGTGCAGCGCTTGCACGATCATTGCAACGTTTCCCGGACCGAATCATCAAAAGAATCTTCCGAGGAAACTTGAATTCTCCTCTCGACGTCTCAAGAAACGAGTTCAACAAAGTTCTACTCCTTTGGGTGTTGTATCTTTTACGTCGAAGATAATAGCCAGTGGAATATTCTCCGAGGGCTTCCTGACAATATCCCGCTATAGAATTTGCTTAATCTTTCCCAGGAAAGTAAACGGAGATGCGATTCAATTACACGAAAGGATTTTGCTAAGCAACGTCTAGCTCGACCGTAGTTTTGACTGGTAGGGTTCCAAGGTGCGATAATGAAAATGTAATTATGTAATTGTCAGGTTAGTTTGATTCCAGTTTCGTCTCTTTTGCTTTGGCAAAACGTTTTGAATAAACACAATAAGAGGACATTTTTTCTATTAAACGATGATCACATTGCTATCCTATGAACTAGTATACAGTATTAATGTGGAGTCTAGACTATATCTGAACGAGGGAGTTATATCATTAGAAAAAACTAATTAAATTGACAACATATTTCCTGTCTTGACAAAGACCCCCTCCTCCTCCTCCTCCCTATCTCCTCCTCACCCACCTCCTACTCTTCCTCCTCCTCCTCCTCCTCCTCTTCCCCATCATCTTCTCCTCCTCCCCCTCCTCCTCCTGCGGTTAGTCAGTCAGTCAGTCGAAGGAAATTCTCGCCTCGTCAACTTAATCAGAAGGACTCCAACTTCGGCCTCAGACTTCCCTTCCTCGAGGTCCTTCAAGTTGACGAGGATATTCCCATTCCCCCACCTTAACTTTTCGATCGACCTCAAATAGAAGAAAAATAAAAAATAAGAAAGGAAAGTCTTCAGCTACGTATATATTTTAAGTGGATTAATAATTGCTTTTTTTTAAGAGATTTATAATTTTGTTAAGCGATTTCTGAATTTTTTTAAAAGATACCTATAAATTTCTAAGCGATTTACTTTCAAGCGATTTATGTTTTTCAAGGGATCTATTTTTTAGCGAATCATAATGTTTTTCAAGCGATTTATCTTTAAGCAATTTATAATTTTTAAACGGTATACTTATACGCGATTTATTTTTAAGCGATTTATATTTTATTTTTAAGCGATTTATAATTTATTTTTGAGCGAATTATAATGTTTTTAAGCGATATATCTTTAAGTGATTTATAATTTATTTTTAGGCGCTTTATAATTGTTGTAAAGCTATTTTATTTTTTAGCGATTCAAAATTTTTAAAGCCATTTGTTTTACAATCGACTTGTAATGTTTATTTATTTATTTGTTTATTTATTTTTTATCTCGGGAGTCTGGACCGACGGAAAGGTAGGTTAAGTGGCTCACTTTATCCGTCATTACCCAGAGTTTATTGCACTTAAAATTATTATATGTATATATATATATATATATATATATATATATATATATATATATATGCAATGAAGAGAGAGAGACTTGGAGTGGTTGGAGAGCACGATAAACACCCTCTAGCAGTACCTACAGCGCGCAACGTGAGGAGCACCGCTAGAACTACCTCCGTAGGAGGAGAGGTAAAACTGGGGTTGGTTACAGAGGGCGTTGGGGGGGGGGGGTTGGGGGGGGGGGGGGGGAAGGAGGGGGAATAAAAAGGAATAAAACCAACGAAAAAACGCTAAATAAAATAAAAAAAAAAAACCACGTCATGATTTTGATAAGTGGCGCAAATCAACATCATTACTCATTCAGAAAGTTCAAGGGACGCCATGGTTGAAGTATTCATCAGTAACTCTCTAAATAAAAACCTTCGCTCACGATTTTTATCGTTTTGGGGAATTTGTTTGGCCCACTCACTTTTTACCGGATCCTCTCATCGCCTCTCGTCTCTCTCTCTCTCTCTCTCTCTCTCTCTCTCTCTCTCTCTCTGAGGCAAAAATAGCCACATTTGTCATCGTCCAAGTTTTATATGTGAGGCCCCACTAAGTTTTATATGCGTGTATCTATGTATGTACTATGTATGTTGCATACATATGTATGTACATATATACACATAGTACACATATAAACACACACACACACACACACACATATATATATATATATATATATATATATATATATATATATATATGTATGTATATACTATATACATTCAATTCACACACACACACACACACACACATATATATATATATATATATATATATATACACATATATATGTGTATATATATGTATGTTTTCTTGGCTATAATATATACATACTTTCCTTGCATTTGATTTAAAATCCACATTTAAAATGTGGCACTATATTTCAACAGCAACTATGCAATTTTTTTTTTTACCGTATAATGACTACAAAAAAAAAAAACGAATCAATACAGAAAAAAATAAAAAAAAATATATGCCATTTATCCCAGTTTTCTCTGGAGATCCCTTGAAAAAAAAAAAAAAATGTCTATAAAACTAGGCCCTCTCTTATCATAAAACTGCAGCGATATACAAGAAAAATCCTCTACAACGCCCAGCAGGGAAATGTGCTTCCAAAACTCAATCGTGACTTTTGCAATAGTCTTGCAGTGATTTCCTCGTCCAAAAACGCACAACGCGGATCGTTCTGCCTCGTACGGACTGTCAGTCATGAGGGATCGTTTCCATGAAAGGCGTCAGCAAATAAAAACTGTGAGTAAATGGATCCGTGGAGCAGCCGAAAGGGCATTTGATATTCCGAGTGAAAATATCATCGGGGATTTCGATCAGCTAGATGGCAATGGAGTTCGTTTTTTCACGGGAGGTGAAGAACTCTCTCTCTCTCTCTCTCTCTCTCTCTCTCTCTCTCTCTCTTACACACACACACATCATGATGGAAGGAGCACTCTTGAATCTTTAATTGGCAGCGAGATTTGATACAATTCTTTTTTTATGATTAGAAATTCTCTCTCTCTCTCTCGCTCTCTCTCTCTCTCTCTCTTTTCTCAAAACACACACGCACACAAAACAAACGTACATTACACTATATATATATATATATATATAATATATATATATATATATATATATATATCGATATATATATATAAAATATATATATATATTTATGAAAGATATATATATATATATATATATATATATATATATATTTATATATATATATATATATATATATATATAAATATATGTATATACATTTAATATATAATGTCAGAAGGTTCCACAGTAATATTCTTGATTTAAAACTCGAAATGCATTATACTGATTTTATTCTATCTTAATTTTATTTTTATAGGCTCCGTCCGCCCAACCCATCGCCCCCCCCCCCCCCCCCACCCTTCAAAGACATTTCGTTGGTAGCACACCATGTCGACCACCTTTGGATAAAAACGGAACAAACACACATTAATGTTTGTGCTGTGGTAGTGTTATGAGTTTTTTTCTGCTTGAACAGGAGGAAAACCAAACCTTCTCTTTGAGACAGCTCTAATGAAGATTTCAGAAAAGTTCTTTCATAGTAATGCAAAAAAATCTTGCGCTGTGAATTAATTACAGACAGAAAGCTTTAAAGATAACAAGCAACTTTGCTAAGACCAGAAAAAAGAGTTAAATTAATGATTCAGCTGAGGTTACATTCAGAAAAAATATGGCTAAGGGATAACGAAGGCAAAACTTCATAAAAATTTTAACTTAATGAGTTAACAACGCAAATTGGCACTGAAGAAAAGCAAGCAAAAGAATAAATACAAACAACTGGTTTACAAATGAGCTTACAAACTCCTTCAGAAGATACCCAAGGACTTACCCTATGAAATATCAAGGTCATTTTCCTTCACCAAGAATTCCTGGGGTTTTAACTAGGAGCACTGAACAGACCAACTGGTACTTAGCAGGTTACACGAAAAGTAGAGAGGGTCGAGTGAGCAAAGAAGCCGGGGTAGGAGGGAGGGGGGGCGGGATAGGGGGGGAGGGGGCCATAAAAAAAAAGCGAGAGCCAGAGATGGTCGTCACTCTCGCGAATACACGAAGGGCTTCTTCGCCAGGTGGATTGTGCTAATGGTCTCTTTTTTAATAAAATAGATTATATCTTCTACGGTGCTCCTTGCCCTCCGTTCCTTTTCCCCTTGTGAATGGATGATGCCCTCAATTTCAATGGTCTCTCTCTCTCTCTCTCTCTCTCCATATAAATATATATATATATATATATATATATATATATATATATATATATATATATATATATATATAAGATAGGAGAAAAACGTTGGCGCAAGCAGACCACAGCATAATGGAAGACAGGGTGACAAGGAGATAGCGTCATCAGGTGATAGTACATTTATTGCCGACGCGTTTCCGTAACACATAGTTACATCATCAAGGCTAAAGAGAAACACACAAATAAAAAGTTATTGTTTTAATGTATGTTTTTAATTTTTGTGTTGTTTCTCTTTTAGCCTGATGATGTAACTATTGTGTTACGAAAGCGTCGGCAATAAATGTACTATCACCTGATGACCGGCTATCTCCTTGTCACCCTGTCCTTCTATATATATATATATATATATATATATATATATATATATATATATATATATATATATATATATATATAAATAAAATATATATACATATATATATATATATATATATATATATATATATACATTATATAATATATAGAGAGAGAGAGAGAGAGAGAGAGAGGCCCCCCCACAAGCACACCACCACAAGTTTGATCAATTTACCCTGTACATAACAAACTATCTGGTCCCAACAAAAACAAAATTGGGTTTTTCAAGAAATGGGATGTAGTGCCTACACACCCCTCCCCATCCCGCCTCTCTACTCCCTGTCAAGCGATTTATGATTTTTAAGTGATTTATAATGTTTTTTTTAAAGCGATTTGTAATTTTTTAAGCGATATATAATGTTTTTTTAAAGCGATTCATTTTTTTTTTTTTAAGCGATTTATAATTTATTTCTAAGCAAATTATAATGTTTTTTAAAGCGATACATCTTTAAAGCGAGCGATTTATAATTAATTTTTAAGCCCCCCCCCCCCCCCCCCGATTTATATGTTTTTAAAGCTATTTATTTTTTTAGCGATTTATAATTTTTAAGCATTTGTTTTACAATCGACTTGAAAGTTTTTTCTTTAATTTGATTTATTTTATTAGATTAAGTGGGTCATTTATCTGTCGTTACCTAAAGCTAAAGAGTTTATTGCTCTAAATTAATTTTCCTTTTTCATTTATTTTCATATTTATTCGTAGGTATTTCATGATGTAGAGAGTTTAAATCAAACGAGAAATACACGTTGTATGCGAGCATATTCACATACACACGCAATGATAGGTACCATTTGTATTACTGTAGATGATTTTGAACTACGATATGTACAGGCAAGCACAAAAGATAATATATATAGACAAGTGGAGGGTATGGTTATTGGGTCTCCGTTTAGGTCTACCTTTTCCAATATCTTTATGTGCTCGCTGGAAGAGCGCTTTTTGGACGAGTGCCTCTTTCCTTCCGCCCTTTATTTTATAAAAAGATACGTTGACGACACCTTCACCCTTTTCAGGCGTAATTTTGATTGCGATGCATTTTTAGAATTTCATTAAATTCATATCACCCAAATATTAAGTTTACCCTTGAAAGTGAAATGAACGACCGTCTTCCGTTTTAGATGTAAAGTATTTCGTGAATAAAACAGTAAGTTTAACACTACAATTTTAGGAAAAAGACATTTACAGGTTTGGGAACGAACTTTTCATAGCTTTTGTTTTTAGTAATTTTAAATCTAACTCAATTTATTTTTTACCCTTGTATATAGAGCCGTCTCCCTTACGTCTAACTGGCACGTTTTCATAAAAGAAATTCGCCTTCTTTTAGCATAATTTAAGGATACTGCTTTCCCACCAAGCTCGTCAACAGAATTATTTACAAGGTCCTTAATAAAGAGTTTTTGCACCAACACCAATGAAATTAATGTTCCAAAGCTTCCTTTTTATGCCGATTCCCATATATTACACGATGACTCCTTTAGGGCCGAATTTACAAAAATCGTACAAAAATATTTGGGCGCATTAAAGGTAAAACTCATTCCCGGTCAATCCACCCTAACAACTGGATCCATGTTTAAATTTAAAGATCGTTTATGCCCCTCATGTCCTCTGGTATAGTGTACAAAATATTCTTGTCCCCAAGATGTAGTCTGGGAACTTACGTGGGTTCTTCTCAGAGGATGATGAGGGTTCGCATAGACTGCCACAAGGGATGTTAGTTTTCGTTACTGGATGTTCAATATCAAAATCCGAACAGTCCCAGTATACGTGAACATAGCAAAAAATGTAAAAAGTTAATATTAAATATGAAGATTTTATTATGTTGGTCAAAACCTCTAGCCCAAAATGAACTGTTTGATCCTAGGAGAGCCTTTTTTTTATTAAACATCTTGTTCCGCAGTTGAACAACCAGACCAATCCCTCCCTTATTCTTTCTTAAGCCTATGTTCTGTGTACATTCTTTTAGTTTTTATTTATCTCTTACCATGGTAGGTCGACCCCCCAGTGCTCCTCAAATAGTTTTTATTTTTTAACTTTGTATTTTACTAATTTTATTATTTGGTTTTTTGTTTTTAACTTTCCATCTGAAACTTTTAACTAACGTATGTGCTTTTAACTTCTCGTGTTGTTTTATCAAATTGTTAGTGTATTTTTATCTATGTGTGAAGTTTCGTTTTTCATTTTAACCTAGTAAATAATTTTTTTAGACTATTTTCAAATCAATTTAATTTATATTAGTCATTATTTATTATACAGACCCTGAAGATGCATTCTGCCGAATGCGAAACGCGTCGGAATAAAGTGTAAAAATACTCGCCATGCTTGTTTCTGCTCCTGCTCCTGTGCATTTTAAAATCACTTGGCTGACTCGCCTGCTTTTCCCGTTCATATATATATATATATATATATATATATATATATATATATATATATATATATATATATATATATATATATATATAAATATATATGCGTCAAAGTATGAGAGAGAGAGAGAGATGACCAGACGAGAGAGAGAGAGAGATTGACTTAGACAACTCGTATTTGCCTACTCGTACGTAAACAAATTCAAATTTGCGTATGTTTCCAAATCCACATTCAGGTTAAAAAACACACACACACACACAGAAAGGCAGACAGCACACCAAGGAGGAGTGCTCAGACAAACAAAGGGAACACCCTCGAGAGAAATGACCAGAGAGAGAGAGAGAGAGAGAGAATCTTATTCATCGCACTTTCGCAAAGAGGGACGGAAGCACAGAGTCTTTGCATAAACATCGAACTGCTGCTGCCTCTTTCTCCCACGAGGTCCTTTTCAATCACTTCAGCAGCAGCTCTGCAACTCCACAGCTCTGCAGCTCTGCAGCAGTGGACTGAATAATGCTCTGAATATTTCATATTTCCATTTGCACTCGAATTTGGAGAAAGACCCCCTCCTCACCCGCCAGGAGGAGGGGGTATTGTCTCTCTCTCTCTCTCTCTCTCTCTCTCTCTCTCTAATACTTCATTAAAAGGGAGATGTATTTTTCTTAGATAGTTTATCATTTAGGATAAATATCCTTTACTTATTGGTTGTTCATTACGAGAATGATACTTGGGTAAATATTTTGGAATAAACTGATATCATGTTACTGGATGTATGGTGCATTTGTATACACACACACACACATATACACACACACATATATATATATATATGGTATGTATGAATGTATATATATATCCTTAAATACACAGTAGGAAGATGAGTGAAAAAAGTGGAGACTTAGAAAAACAAGTACTTTGTAGTATATTCTACATTTTCGAGTTCACATTGAATATAGTAGAAAGTTGACACACTTTTATATACAAAAACAGAAAGTAGGGGAAGGGATACAGTTTGTTAATCTGAGCGGCGTGAAAAACCTTTAAGGAAAAAAGAGACAAGGAGAGAGGATCAAGAGTCAGTCCAGGATGGAGATTTAAATTCCTTGTTGACGTGGCTTCAGTAAAGTACTAGCCACCCAGATTAAAAAACAAACTGTAAACCCTTCCCCTACTTTCTTTCTGTTTTTTTTGTATATAAAGATGTGTCAACTTCTAATATATTCAATGTGAACTCGAAAATGTAGAATATACTACAAAAGTAATTGTTCCAAGTCCCCACGTTTTCACACACACACACACACATATATATGTATATGTATATATATATATATATATATATATATATATATATATATATACTCCTATCTATCTATATCTATCTATCTTATATATATATATATATATATATATATATATATAGATAGATATAGATATAAAATATGTTATATAGATATATATATATATATATATATATATATATATATATATATATATATATATATATAGATAGATATGATATATAGATATATATACAAAAAAGCATCCTAAGGAGTGAAGCAAGAAGAAGATCTTAAATTGTGAGAAGATGGGAAAATGAGGCCTTTGTCCCCTAAAGGACTTAATCTCTGTATTGGCAAGATGTCATCTGCAGATTTTTGTCAATATTATATTTATGCTGATATTTTTAATTTTTCATTATTACTGTGATTACTATCAAGTTTAAAGTTAGTTTTTTTACATTCAATTTCGTATTTAGCCCTCCCTGGACCTGACTCCTGTTACCACCTAAGGTCTCTAATTGAAATTTAAGTTTTATAATCTGTGCACTAACTCAATTTAACCTCTCAATGCATTTTTTTCTCACCAATTTGATTACTGTTATTACCAGTATTATGATTACTATCTTTTATGCTACTTAGCTATTTTGTGGATGCCGATTATTCTTTTTTTTATCAAAAGTCTCATGTATCTAGATTGTGTAAGTTACTGTCTGTATTTTGTATATTCTATGTATATGGCCCTGAGCTGAAATAGAGGAGATTATTATATATATATATATATATATATATATATATATATATATATATATCATAAACACACAATATGTATATAAAATATATATATATATATATATATATATATATATATATATATATACTAGATATTGTGAGTGGTTATGTGTACATATAAGCATAAATGTATGTAGGTATTTGTATACACACACACACACACACACACACACACACACACACATATATATATATATATATATATATATATATATATATATATATATATATATATATATATATATATATAAAGTGCGTGTATGATACATACGTACTCCTTATTTTAGGGTAATGTTGATGCCTCTATATAATATATATATATCATATATAATATATGTTTATATATATATATATAAACATATACATATATATATGTAATGTATATAAGTATATATATATATAGATATATATATATATATATATATATAGATTACATATATATATGTATATATATACATATATATATATATATATATATATATATATATATATATATATATATATATATATATATATAGTCTGTGTGTTTGTGTGTGTTGTGCATTTTTGTAAAGTAGAAGTATTCGAGTTTATCTTCTACCTACCTTCCTTCTTTCTTCATGATCAGTTCTGCAGTCTGGTTCTGTGTTTGACTTTATGCTTGAATGAGGCGAACGGCAGAGTTTCTTTTTTACTGTTGCAAAGAATACTAGTTACAACTACAAAGTTTAAAAATTTAGTTTGAACCCTTGCAATGTTTTTCCTTCTTTACTGTACGACGGCTGCCGGTCCTCTGTCTTCTTCTGGCGTTCTGAAATTCAGCCACCCTCGGTTCGAATTCGGTCCAACCTCCTAAGGCGGTGTAGGTTCTAGTTCTCCGCCCAACTGGATTCTGGATTCGTGGAGCGGTCTTTCCTTATCTTTTCCACATCCCCTTTTAGGTGGGGTTAACATGTTACTTCCTCCTCTTCCAGGCGAAGTCAGTAATTTAACATGTTAATACCTCCTCTTGGAGATGGAGCTTCATTATCAATAGAAGCTGAGTAAGTCTGGTGCGAGGTCACAGGTCAAATATTTTATGATGGTCTGAAGATTTTAATTGCGACGGTGTTATGGTCCAACGTCCTGTGACTGAGGTTGTGTTACGTCTAGGCTTGTTGATCGAATTCTGACTCACACACCAAAGCTCAATTCTCTCTAGCTCTCTTTCTCTTTCTCTTTCTCGTTATTGTCGCTTATATGATCTGCTTATTCTTTCTCCTTCTCTTTCTCTTACTTGTTATGTCACTGTACTTTGATAATTCTCTCTCTTTCTATTTTTACGCTACCCTATCTACTGTTATATCTTATAGCTATCATTACATCCCTCGGTCACCTACCAAACATTGTCTTCAATGTTTAATATACACATGAAAAATGGATATTCTGAAAATTATTAAAGAGCAACAAAGTACACATGAAAATTATTCTCTCAACTTTGGAAGAAAGAATAAGAGCAATAAAATTGTAAAAAAAAAATCATAGTAAATGTTAAACATGTCAGTTCATAAGTATATCAAATTAAAAATGCATCAAATCATGGGCATAATAAATGAATACTCAGAATACAATATCTAAAAATTAAATGTCAATTATGGATCATTTCTTTTCATTTCTGTCAGTATCCCTTGTATCTTTTTGATATTCAAATACCCCACTATGATGACAAACAAAACAATAGTGACTACTATTACCAGCAGATTTACAAATGAAAGAAATTGTGCTATCGGTTTCGTTTACAATTAATAGTCATCAATATAATTAAAGTTCTCAAGTTCCTTAATTCTAACAGAGACAATTTACTCCTCATCTATTGTAAATGTGTAATTCTTATTATGGCAAATGTTTGTGAAATGGTATTCAGTTAAAAAGTTTGGTTCATAGTATAACTTATCTGGTATAACTAACTTACATGATGTTGCAAATGACTTGATGTTCTTAAATTTCTGTGGCTATAACAGTGTCTAATGAAAATACAAAAATGTCTTCATTCACTATAGTTGCTTCAAAGGACTTATCAAATGACTGTGTACACACATCCTTCTCTTGATTTTGTTTTAAAATCAACTCTTGGATACAGGCATGACCATTAGTAGTCTTATATAAGTTATCAATATCACATTATACCTTTTTTTTTCTCTTTTTCCTTCAAAACCTTACACATTCATTGATTAATTATTCATCACTAAAGAAAAGGCTAACATTAATCCATGTTCTTCCAATGCAAAATGAGTATAACCCATTTTCTAATAAGGATCTGATTTTCAATATAATAGGAAAGGGATATACAGAAACTAGCACATTTGAAATTTCCGTATTGAAAGGTAGAACTAAAACAAATCTGTCATGGATTACTTTGGCACTTATCAAATTATAGTACATGAAAATATCTTCTACTAAACATTAATAATGTCTTCTAATTCTTGTGGAGTGATTAGTGTTGGGCTCAAAATACCTTTGTAAGCAAGTAAGACAGCATTAAGCATGTCTTTATGTTCATGTAACATCACTTCACTTTCCAGTGCAAAGATTCATAAAAACTTTATATTTTCTATGTTATTGAGTTCTTTTCTTACATTCTGACTAACTTTATTGATAAAGACTTTCAATTTTTCTATTTGTTCTGCATTTTGATAGTGAGAGGCAATCACTTTATTTATCACTGTACCCCTTGCGGCTGCCCACTTTTCCAGTCTGTCTATTCTTTCCTTTTCTTGTTCTACATTTGCTTCGATAACAACTCCAAACAATCGATTTAGAGCAGTTCCATTGAAGGGTAAGAGGGATCTTTTGGACCATGTTCTCAGTGTGTTATCTATGTTCATGCTCAACTTTTCCAATAATGACATGACCCTTCTGTAGGATTGCTTTAATACCATTTTGTATTTCTCTGAGTTCACTTTCACATTTGAGCACTGTGGAAATATCTATACTAACTATTCCAAGGTCCTTGATCATTTTGACTTTTGACCTTTTCTTATCTCCACCTCTGAAGAGATGAGTCCAATTAAAACTGGTGCTATGATGAGCCGCATGTTTGCCTCTGCATAAATTACACTCAATCAGATTTTCTTTATATATAGACACATAAATTACACTACATACATCATAGTATGATATTTTCAGTCCAACACTATTTACATATAGGTATACACACATTTTTACCTATTTCTGTTTCTTAGATCATACCTCGTTGTAATTGGATTTTCTACAGTATTTTCCTTCCTTATGTTATCTTTATCTTTAGTAGACCATGGATCTGTTTCCACTACCTTTACATGATTCCAGTGAACTACCTTTTCCTTTAGATCACTTTCATTTATTACTCTATATTTATTTAATTTTAACACTTCTATTACTCTATATGGCCCAGTGAATTTGGGAGAAACTTTTACATTTGGACCTTCTGGTACATGATTCTGAACTTAAATTTGAGTACCCACTGTAATGTCTGGTTTAGTGGTATTTTTGTTATAGTATTTTTCTTGAGTTTTATGTACGTCTTTTAGTCTAGCTCGTGTCTGCATGATAGTCGTGTAAGTACGTCTGGTTTTCCATGCAACATAGTCATCATAGTTATAAGTATGTCTGGGTGGTGTTGCATCATCTAACAACGTATTTGGCATTCTTTTCTGATACCCATATAGCAAGTAATGTGGAGATTCTCCTATCGTCTCATTTACAGTATTATTCAAAGTGAACTGTACGTCTTCAAGAGCAAAGTCCCAATCCTCTGTGTGTGGTTTTACTATACGTTTCCAGTATATCCTTTATTTTATGATTATTTCGTTCTACTGCTCCATTTGAACATGGTTTATAAGCTGTTATTGGACATTTATTTATTTCATAAAGTTCACATATTTTCCTTAAAAGATCACTAGTAAGTTCAGCAGCATTATCAGATAGAAGAACTTGAGGACACAAAAATCTGGTTATAATTCTAGATTTAAAGGCTTCGGCTACTGTAGTTGTATCTCTGTTTCTTACAGGTATGATTTCTACATATCTAGTTAGATAGTCTAAGAAGATTTATATTTGTTTGTTTCCTCTAAAAGTTGTTGGAAATGGACCCAAAAAGTCCATAGTTACTACTTGAAATGGATTAAATCTGATGGATATTTTCCAAGTGGAGCTTTTGTATTTACGTTACCTTTATGTTGGTTGCAAACTACGCAATTTTGTACAAAGTTCTTGGCATCTTCACTACAATGTGGCCAAAAATAATTTCTGGTTATGATTCTAGTTGTCTTTTTAATTCTTGGATGTCCTGCCATCTTATATGAGTGTGTTAGTTCTAAAACTTCTCTGGTTAGTGTTTTTGGGATGTATAGTCGAGAACAACCATTTTTCTCTATCGGTATTGTATACAACAAACCTTTTATTAACTGAAAATCTTGGTTTAAAGGATTCACCTATTATTAGCTGTCCTACTATTTGTCTGATTTCTGGATCTCTTTCTTGTTCTAATTCCACTCTTTCTAAATCTAAATCTACCACTTGACAACTAAAACAAAAGGTATTAGTTGTAATGCATTTTTCTGTTTCTTTTTGAGATCTGCCAAGGTGTTAAGTTTCCCTGGAATATGTCTGAACTCAGGAGCAAACTCTTAATACACTAAGGAACCATCTACTGAACTTCATGTTGTTAGTGAAAATTATCTTTTTAAACAAATCACAAATGGGTTTCTGATCAGTAAGCACATTATCTTTATGACCTAAAAGTATGTCTAAATTTCTTTAAAACCCAAAATAAAGCTAAACACTCTCTTTCGCTTGTACTATAGTGTTTTTCCGCTGGGTTTAAAACTCTACTGGCATAGTATACTGCCCTCATTCTAGTTTTGGCCTTTTGTAACAAATACAGCTCCTAGCCCTGTACTCGAGCCATCACAAGCTAGATAAAAATCTTTTGAAAAATCTGTGTAGACCAAAACTGGGTTCTTAGTCATTTTGCTCTTTAATGTTTGAAAGGCTGTTTCTTGTTCATTCTGCCATTCATATTTAACATCCTTTTTGGTTAATTCTGTCAAAAGTTTAGAGATAGTAGCAAATCCTTTTATAAATGGTCTATAATATCCAACCATCCCCAGGAATCTCCTTATGGCTTTCAAATTAGTGGGAGCTGGATAATCAATTATCTCCTTTATTTTACCTGCTTGCTTGCACAGTCCCTCTTCACTAATTGCATGGCCCAAGTATTCTAATGACTTCATCAGGAACTGACATTTCTTTAATTTGATTTTTAGTCCTGCCATTCTTAATCTTTCTAGGACCAATGCTAATGTTTTGAGATGGCTTTCTAAATCTTTACTAAAAATGATTACATCGTCTAAATATAATGCACCATTTTCTGTCTACTAGAATTTGTAACAATAATCTAACAAACGTTAAAGGAACTGATGTGAGTCCAAATAGCATTACTTCAAACTGTAAATGTTCTTTATGTGTGCTGAAGGCTGTGAATTGTTTGGATTCTTCATCTAGAGGTACTTGCCAATATCCACTAAGGAGGTCTAAGGGTGAAAATAATTTTGCCCCTCCTAATTGAACTAAGTTTCTATCTGGAATTGTGTTGGAGTTTAATTTTTTATAGTCTATTACAAGTCTCCAACTGCCATCTTTCTTTGGAACAAGAAACAATGGAGAATTATATGGAGATTTAGAAGGAATTATTATTCCATCTCTTTTCATTAACTCTATGAAATTTTCAACTATGGGTCTCTGGCTTATTGGTAATCTGTAATTAGTAATAAAAAATGGCTTGGCACCATCATCTAACAAAATCTTGTTGTAGGATATTTGTTCTTCCTAGTTTATCTCCTTCTACAGTTATTACATTTCTATATTTCTCTAGCACTGGAATTAACTTGTTTCTATTTTCTGGAAAATCTGTTTTATATACTTCCTGATTTATTTGAGAGTTTTGGCCATTTATAAGGAAAAATGCTTTTTCTTCTACTGTTAGTAAAGGATCGTTAATAGGTATTCCTATGCAAAAGACAGTGCCTGCGTATAGTGTTAGTTTGTTATTTGAATAGTTTTGGACATAAGCTTCTCAATGATCACCATTCATGTGGATTAGTGAATTATCCACTCTGACAAAATCTGGCAATTCACCGTTCAACAATAGAACATCTTTAACTCTTACGTTCTCTTTTACTCTTAAATATATTTTTGTTAAGCATTTTGGATTTAAAGTTACTGCTCTATTGAGTATAAATTGTACTTTATTATCATCAGCTGTGCTAACGCAACATATCTCTTCATCTTCTATGTCTGAAGAATAACAAAGTTCTGCATTTTCAGTGGTTTCTTCTGTTACTTCTATTATACTATTTATATCTGATTTCTTTATTTTATCTAATAGCAATACTTCATTTAGTATTTTCCCTTCCTCCTCGTAACCCATTACTACATTGCTGCAGTTATTAGTACATGTATCTGTATAGGTATCTGTAATATGCATCTTGATTTTCGTTATATTCAGTTTCGGTGATCACCATTATTTATATCTGAGTAATTACTTGAATCTGAATGTATATCATCTATATGTGCACATTTCATTGATTCTGTATTCTGTAATGGTGGGAATTCGTCTTTTCTATCTGTTTCTATTTTATCTTGCCTTTCTCGTATGTCTCTGTCGCTTGTCGAAACTGTGTCAGACAAAATGATCAGATTTGGGTGAGGCTTTTCTTCGTCAAGCGTAAAACATACGCTCTTCGGATTATCCTGTTTCAGGCTAATCTTTCCTTCACTGCCGTCTAGTATTATACTACATCTTCTCATTCAATCAAATGAAAATAATGCTTTTGCGGGAAAAAATCTGTCTTCTAGAACTAGAAAACTTTCAACAAATTTGTGTGACAAAATGTCTATTTCCAAGTTCACTTTTCCTTGACTTCTAATTTATTTACCCGCTATTCCCTTTATGACTTTATTTGGACTCTGAATCAGTTTCTGAAATGCCTAAATATCCGGTTAAAGTTTATTTATCTATTATATTCACTGTACTGCCTGAATCTATAAGTACAGTACATGTCTTTCCACTTATTGGAATATAGCGGATGAACCTTTATTTTCCATACTAGCTATTTCCTCTTTTTCTCTTCTATCATCTTGAAGGGAATTATTTTCTTTCTTCTGTGAAGGGTTTAATGGTCAAAATCATATATCACCAACCAAGTGTAAAAAAAATTACTAAGATTTCCTAGCTATCAAACGTAATTTTTTTTTTTTAAATCTTTATACTCTTATTGAGAGAGAATTCAAAATAAAGTTTGATATTTTCTAAGAGAAAGAATACGTAATCTTTTAACACACTCATATAGAGAGAGAATGGAAAACGTTCAGCTCCAGCGCACTTATGTAAGTTATTGTCGTTCGTTTTGCTTTGATTCCGATATCACTCCCTTCGTTGTCGGCGCTCAAATTCGCCTGTTGCGTTTCAAAATCAACTTTGATTGACGCTGTTTTCTCGTTTTCTTCGGCAAAGATTCGTCCTTGTCGAAAATTCTTCAGTAACGTTGATTCTTTAACGGGAATGTATTTTCGTTGATGTGCAATACACTCGTCCGCTTTTAACAGATTATTTATAGAAATCTGTTTGTTCTTGTCGGCTGCTGCAGTTCCACGCCTCTGCTCGAGGATGATGTTATGTCTGCGTAATGCACTTATTATGCCTTCGTTTCATAACACGCTACGTCTCATTGTTTTTCTTCTAGGGGAAAACGAAACTATTCTCGCTGTGGTATAAAGTCTATGGTTGTACCTTTCGTTTACATCTTCAAACAGAATTTTATCGATCACTATTGTTATTACCCCCCCTCCGTTGCAACTCGAAATGTGTTATTTATTTATTTAACTATCTTCACTGACGTTACGTCTCCTGGATCCACAATCGCTGGCCAGTTCTGGCTTCTATGCTTAACTTTGTGCTTCTTCTTAATGTTAGTTTCTTTGGATTAGTAATATTACTAGGACTAAGTCTCTCAGGAGAAGTTTGAATGAGTACGAACAACAGTTTCTTTATTTACTGTGGTAGAGAGTCACCGTTACAACTACAAAGCTTATATAAATCTATTTTTGGACCCTGGCAATATTTCTACTTCTTTTCTGAATGGCGGCTGCCGGTCCTCTTTGGCTTCTTCTGTCGTTCTGAAATTCAGCCACCCTCGGTTCGAATTCGGCACCACCTCCTTAGGCGGTGTAGGTTCTGGTTCTCCGCCCAACTGGATTCTAGATTCGTGGAGCGATCTTTCCCTTATCTTTCACCATCCCAATCCCTTTTAGGTGGGGTTAACATGTAATTCCATCCTTTTTTCAGGCGTAGTCAATAATTTAACATGTTATTCCTGGAGGTGGAGCTGCATTCTCGATAGAAGCTGAGTAAGTCTGGTGCGAGGTCACAGGTCAAAGATTTTATGACGGTCTTAAGATTTTAATTGCGATGGTGTTATGGTTCAACTTCCTGTTACTAAGGTTTTGTTGATCAAATTCTGGCTCACACACCAAAGCTCAATTCTCTCTCTTTCTCTCTTTCTCTCTCACTCTCTCTCTCTTTTTCTCTTTCTCTTTCTCGCTATTTTCACTGTGCTTTGATTATTCTCTCTCTCTCTCTGTTTTTACTAAGCTACCCTATCTACTATTATTCCTTATAGCTATCATTACAGTATATATACAGAGAGAGAGAGAGAGAGAGAGAGAGAGACCTTCGAAATTGAAGGGTATCCATCATTCACAAGGGGAAGGGAACGGACGGCAGGAGCACCG
>NC_087207.1:21907012-21909512 GCF_015104395.2 Macrobrachium nipponense | reverse complement strand
TATATATATATATATATATATATTGCTACGTTTTATTGAACGCCTCGCCTTCCCAGCAGTTTTTTTTATTAATTGTAGTTATAAAAAGAAGCAGCCATGCCTTCTCCTAAAGCAACTGATTTTGGGAGAGCACGTCGTAGGAAGGACTTTCCGGTCTGACGGAAGCTATAGTAAGATAGGCAAGTCACAAGAGTAGCTAGGGCCTCGAGATGGAGTAGGGGACTTCTACAATAAAAAACCCATTTTCCTTCCCAATTTGCTGGCTGGTGGTTTATCACTTTCAGGCAGTGCCCGAGGCGGTATATGGAAGCCCCGTGATTCTGAGAGAACCAGTATCTCCCTCAGTCGACCTGCAGTCGTGACCTAGGACGGATGTCCAGCCAAGCCAGCCTCCCACACTAGCCTAACGGCGTACTGGCGCGCCAAAGGCCCAAATCTGAGACCAAGCCGGACGCCGCATTTTTTCCACAAAGGTCCACGGAACATGGCATCCAGTACGTCTAAAGTGTAAACTCCAAACCAGCACCTATAACTACCATACGACTCTTGCTAAGTTTTCATTTTCAAAGTCTCACTTTTATCCCTCCTACATGGAAAGCCCTTTGTCCTCATCGGGCCATGTGCTTCCCCTTGTGACTTGTTTAAAAGACTAAGTCTTCAGTGCAAACCTCATTGAAAACATTAGAGTTCCTTTGCCCCCAGTGTTAGGAGAACTGAATATCCGTAACTTGTGCAGAAGTCCTTTTTCTTTATCTTGTCTGATCTGGGATCCTTTTCCAGATTCCCTGAGTCAGGTGGTCAAGTCTGTCCGCCCGCAAGGTGTTGCATTAACCGCAAGATTTCGAAACCAGCTTTATTACGTGAATTTCATTTTTTGCCGCCAGCAATTATTAGTCCATGTGGGGACCGGTTGCATTTACTTAAACCTTGCATGTTAAGCAGCCTCTTGTATAAATATCTGTAAAGTAATTAGCTGAGTTTCTGGCGACCTTTCCTCTAGAGTAAATGTTCACTTTAAATCCTTTTTTACAGTAAGTTCAAGCAATTCACTTTGTTTTCCCTCAACTATTTCTGTTTACGTATCGGAGCCTCTTTCAAGGCCGGGCTCATACGTAACAATATATATAATGTGTGTGTGTGTGTGTATATAATATATATATATATATATATATATATATATATATATATATATATGTAAAAATATATATATTGTATATATATATATATATATAATATATATATATATATATATATTATATAATATATATATATATATATATATATATATATATATGAGGCAGACAGACACAGAGAGAGAGAGAGAGAGAGAGAGAGAGAGAGAGAGAGAGAGAAAGCATCGAAATGGAAGGGCATCCATCATTCACGAGGGGAAAGGAACGGACGGTAGGAGCACCGTAGAAGATAATCTATTATTAAAAAAGAGACCATTAGCAAAAATCCACCTGGCGAAGAAGCCCCTTCGTGTATTGCGATGAGTGACGACCATCTCTGACTCTCGCTTTTTTTCCTGGACCCCCCCCCCACCCCCCCCCCCCCCCACCCCCCCCCCCCCCCCCCCCACCCCGCCCCTCCCCCTCCTACCGGCTTCTGCTCACTCAACCCTCTCTGCTTTTCGTGTAACCTGTTAAGTACCAGTTGGTCTGTTCAGTGCTCTGATTAAAACCCAGGAATTCTTGGTGAAGGGAAATGAATTGATATTTCATAGGGTAGGTCTTGATATCTTCTGAAGGAGTTTGTAAACTTATTTGTAAACCAGTGTTGTATTTATCTTTTCTGCTTGCTTTCGTCAAGTGCAATTTTGCATTGTAACTCAATTAAGTTAAATTTTTATGAGGTTTTGCTTTGTTATCCCATTAGCCATATTTTTTTTCTGAGTGTACATCAGCTGAATCATTAATTTACTCATTTTTCTGGTCTAACAAAGTGTTTTGTTTATCTTTAAAAGCATTTTCTTTTCTGCCTTATTAATTCACGCAAATATTTTTTTTTTTTTATTTGCATTACTATGAAGACTTTTCTGAAATCTTCATTAGACTGTCTGAAAGAGAAGGTTTTTGTTTTCCTCTGTTCAAGCAGAAAAACTCATACACAACCACAGCACAAACAGTTTAAGTGTGTGTTTGTTCCGTTTTGTCAAGGTCGACATTGGGGGTGGATGGGGTGGCGGAAGGAGCCTAAAATTAAAAAATAAAAATGTAATAGAATAAAAATGATTACATTTCGAGTTTTTAAATCAAGAATATTACTGTGGAGCCTTCTGAAATTTTAAATAATTATATATATATATATATATATATATATATTTATATATATATATCTATATATATAACACACACACACACACACACACACATATATATATATATATATATATCTAGGTGTGTGTGTGTGTGTGCGAGAGAGAGAGAGAGAGTAGAGAGAGAGAGAGAGAGAGAATTAAATTTCATTACTCTTGAAATAAAGAAATTGTATCAATCTC
>NC_087207.1:21894512-21902012 GCF_015104395.2 Macrobrachium nipponense | reverse complement strand
ACCTAATATCGCCAACGGCAGTCGCGTTGTAGACACCTTTAGTAACACATCACTAGATGCTACGACACGTCTTGGCTGTAGATCACCCGAATTCTAACTGAACTACGCATGCGGCGCCGTCCGCTTCCTTGGCGTACCTTAAGGTACTACAGTAACATTGTTGTCGGTTTTATGACTGTTGGTTACTTAACGCCACTTCATTTCACAGTAAACTTCTTGTGCTGTGTGGAATGATTATCTATGCGCTTTCTGCAGGGCAGACAGAGTTAGAGTTTGAAAGTGGTAATACTGACCCCATAACACGAACATTAGTTTTATAAACAGATATAGGTAGCTGGTCTCTTGAGCTGGACTATATGCTGCTGTAATGGCAATGATATTGCCTCTTGCTAATTTATAATTTATTAAAAATTGAAAGAAGCTTTCTTGATACTTAACTGTCACTGGGGTCACGCCATACCTTTTCAGCCGTTTAGCAAGTAATTTTAGATACAAATCACTAAGCTAAAACGTAGGTTTTCCCGATGGCATATTCTCGAACTGTAACTGAGCACGGAGATGTATGTATGCTACGGTAGATTCACATCAACCGTGCATTCGATGTCTAGGCCAGTTCCTTACGACGCTCTTAATTGGCTGTTGATAAGCCAATCACAGGGCTAGAAACTCTCAGTCTCTCTCGAGAGTTCACATGCGTCTGCCTGAGGAGCGGTGGAACATACATCCTGCTGTTGTGAACTCTTTCGAGAGACTGAGAGCTTCCAGCCCTGTGACTGGCTTATCAACAGCCAATCAGGAGCGTCGTAAGGGACGGGCCTCGACATCGAATGCACGGTTGATGTGAATCTACTATAGTATTGCACTAGCCACCCCCCCCCCCTTTTTTTTTTTTTTTTTTTTTTTGCTATGATCCCTAGGTTAGGTTAGGTTGGCTTAGGTTAGATTAGCTCAAAGAGGTAACCTTTAGGTAATTATGGGTGTGAGAAACATAAAGAGATTATTCTCAAGGAAATTCTATGGTTAGTTTTTAAGATATGGCGTCCAGCTTTTTCAGGGAAGGGTCGGTAATCGGTTGTTTTCGGGTATATACCGACTGGAACTCAAGTTACCGGACCTTCCCTGAAAAATCAGGAACCCCATATTTTAAAAAAATAACCATAAAATCATCTTGTTTCCTTTCCCACATCTAAATTACTGAGGGGATACTACTTTGCATTAACCTAACCTAACCCAACCTACCGTAATCTAACCTAACCTAGGGGGCATGGCAAAAGAAGAAAATTACGGGCTGCTCTACGAGCAAGAGCCCGTGCTGGCATAAGGTCAGCTAAATCTTTAAAAAATAAATAAATAAAAATAGGACATTTCCTTCCAGCAGGATAAGGAATAACTGAAAGTACCCAATACAAACCCCCTTCCAGGTCAATGAAACTCTTCGTCGCGAAAATAGTTTTAATTAGCTTACTTACTACAAAAATAGCATTTTCTCGTAAAATAGATCGGCGGGGGGGGGGCGGGGGGGGGGGGGGGGAGGGGGGGGGTTGGGGGGGGGTGTTGGGAGAATGAGGGAAAGGCTGGGGTTAGACATATCTTGCGAGTTTTTTTTTTATTGAATTAAGTTTTATGAGAACACCCAAAAATCTTTCTTATCTCTCTTTCGTCATATCACGAATCAATGGAGATAAGGAGAGCTAAAATATTCATTAGCATATATATATCTTTTTTTCTGAGAATTGGGGGTGGGGGGGCGGGAAGGGGGGAAGAAGACGAAGAAGCAGTTTTTATTTCGCCTATCATTCACATGAATACATTTGGTAATACATTTCTAAGCCTGCGATCATTTTCATTAGCCTAATTTATTAAAAAAAAAATTACTCAAGATACATGGGGCAAGAAATGGTTCAGATATCATTTAAAATAAATGTAATTTTTAGAAATATGGAAAATGCAAGTAATAATAATATATAAATAAACAAAATAATACATTTTAATTATGCATTTTTTCATCAATTAACCTTATTTAACAAGTTCCTAGGACACAGGCCATATGATGCATCGCATGAAATACAAAGAGAGAATTTGACCAGATATAAATCAAAACATTGCAATGATATGGTTACATTCGATGAATAAAAACATCTACGAATATATTATATATATCTGGAGAATCACCTTTACCTTTTCTTGAGCTTTTTAGTCGTACGAGTTTATTAAAGGCTAATTTAGCGAAATAAAATACGAATATCGACCTCGTCTCTCGTACATAGGTGTAAATGACACACACTGAGTAATTACATTATGCATAAATGGTTAGTTCTGTGCGTTTATATATATATATATATAGATATATATATATATATATATATATATATATATATACATATATATATATATATATATATATATATATTCTATATAAGTGTGTATGTACACATATAAAATTATAAGTTTATGCACAAGGAAAATGTGCTATTATGCAGTGGTTATATACAGTATATATATATATATATATATATATATATATATATATATATATATATATATATATATATATATATATATATATATATATATATATATACATATATATATATATATATATATATATATATATATATATATAATATATATATATATATAAACATATATATATAATGTATGTATATATATGTGATATATATATATATATATATATATATATATATATATATATATATATATATATATATATATATATATATATATATATATATATATATATATATATATATATATGCGTATACGCGCATATATGAGTGTACATGCAAATACAAAAATAGGTCCTCAATAAGTGTCTGCGGGAATATATATATAAGGCTTGTCCAGCCTTTGAGAAAATAGAGGAATGAGTCCGTTTAGAGGAACAAAAGTTTATATGATTTTTTTTTTTTACATAGGATTTCAAAATATAATTGACAATTTCTCGACATATTTTTTAGCACATTTATATAAGGTCTGCTTGTGAATGGAGTTACAGAATGTTTAAAGTTATTAAAAGTTATTTATGCTTTTTTTTAATCCATTCCGTATTCGTGATAAGTCATTAATATTTGTTTATTTCTTATTGTTTACTTTTTTACTTAGGCTCTTGTTAACAATGATCTCTTAAGTTCTACAAACTTAGACTTTTCCTACCTAAAGTACACTCTTTTACTTATGCTTAAGTACCGTATATTGTCTCTCTAGTCTTATTCAGTTATTTAAACTGATTTAACAATCCATGAAATTTACTAATAGAAAAAATAAAAAAATAAAAAAAATTACGAATATTTCAGTTAAGGATGAAAAAAAAAACAACTAAATACATTAGTGAAAGCCAGAAAGATTCGTCGGGCGATTGGCATGACGTTATTGATAGCTGTATCAAGCTGAAAGATGGTATACCCCGTTGGAGGGTAGTGCCGTCAGTCCACCTCACGTGATGCACTGTAGGTATTACTTGAGGTTCTTGGAGCGTCCCTTCGGCCTCTAGCTGCAACCCCTTTTATTCCTTTTTACTGAACCTCCGTTCATATTCTCTCTCTTCCATCTTGCTATCCAACCTCTCCTGCCAATTTTTGTTATAGTGCAACTGGAAAAGCTTTTCCTCCTGTTACACCTTCCAGACCTTTCCACTCTCAATTTCTTTTTCAGCGCTGAATGACCTCATAGGTTCCAGTGCCTGGCCTCTGGCCAAAACTTGGTAGCTATTCTACATGGGAATAGCACTTGCCTTCTTCACCAAGCGTGACTCGAGTAGATATAAACAAAAAATAGTTTTATAGAATGTTATATTCTAACTTAACTTTAACGCATTAATTTTCTAGCAGATACTAAACACTTTCTCATTCACTGATACTTAATTCTTCACTATTATATTTAACATTATCTTGACCACAACAAAATTAAGATCATTAAAAAAATGAATAAGAATGAAAATTACATCCTCCACATTTTCCATTGTGGCAGACTCAAAATACTCAGGACTCAGTAGACTTGAGACTCGAAGACTCAGGACTCAGCAGAGGCTCGAGACTCAAGAGACTCAGGACTGGTGGAAAATCCGGGCTAAGGCAACACCAGTCCCCAAAAGAGGCCTTCCTTTCTTCAGCCACCCCATCCACCGCCTTCGTCAGGAGTTGCCCAGGCAGTGGTGTGTCTGGGAGGAGGTGGAGGAGGAGGTGGTGGTGGTGGAGGAGGAGGAGGAGGAGGAGGAGGAGCGTTGGAGGTTCTGAAGGCGTTGGAGCTTCTCCATGTTCTCCTGAAGGAGGCTGTTGCTGGGGTCGAGACTTCGGGCTTTGAGGTAATTCTCCCACGCCAGGGAGTATTCACCCTAAAGGAGGAGGAATCTTATTATTATTAATATTATTATTATTATTATTATTATTATTTTATTATTATTATTATATTATAAGAATCAATAAACATTGCATACGAATACAACTGAACCACGATTTATAACAGGTATAACTAACTTACATCTCAAATGATGCAGCCACTCATTTTAAAAAGGAAGTTTTTTATTATTTTATTATTATTATATTATATTACTATATTAATTATTATTATTATTATATTATTATTATTATTATTATTATTATTATTATTATTATTATTATTATTATATTATAAGAAAAATGGAGGAGTCAGAATAAATTCTACGCAAGTGATGCAGCCAATCATTTTAAAAGAATTTTATTATTATTATTATTATTATATTATTATTATTATTATTATTATTATTATTATTATTATTATTATTATTATTACTATAAGATAAAATGGAGGGGAGTCAGAAAATTTCTACGCAAGTGATTGCGATTGCAGCCACTCATTTTAAAAGGAATTTTATTATTATTATTATTATTATTATTATTATTATTATTTATTATTATTATATATTATTATTATTATTATTATATAAGAAAAATGGAGACTAAGAAAGAATAAAATCTACGCTAATTGATGCAGATACCTTCTTAAAATGACTTTTTATTATTATTATTATTATTATTATATTATTATTATTTATTATTATTTATTATTATTATTATTATACCAAAGTAGTTCTTTAACAGCACCAAAATCAAGGGTTGTAGAAACCAACAACAAACTAATTTTCTTTCAAGCATTGTGGACGCAATCACAACTCACTCCTGCTCACCTTGGTATGGTAAAGCGCACCTAGGTTGATGTACGCATGCGTCAACGAAGGCTCCAGCCTCACAGCCGTGGCGTAACTCTAAAGGAGAAAGGAGTCAATGAAAAAATAAATAAAAACTAACAATCTTCGTTAAACACAAAAATTCAGACGGAATTTTAGAGCGTCAGTTTTGTTACGAGAAATCTAAACACATTAGAATTCTATCATAGGATCCTCACGACTCATCGTGCGAATCCTACCTCCATAGCTCTCTCGATCTCCTGCCGATCCTTCAGGAGGTCCCCGTAGTGGGCGTGGAGATGGGCGCAGAGGGCAGCGGGCGCCAGGCAGCCCTGGGCAGCGTGGGTAGCGACCAGGAACGCCTGAGAGGTGCGGTTGGTCTGGGTGTAGAGGACAGACAGCTGAAAGAGGGCCTCCTTGTGCCCCGGTTCCTGGTCTAGGACGTCCTGCAGGAGGATCTCGCTCTCCAGGTAGTTCCTCTGCTGGAGCTTAACCCTCGCCTTCGGCAGGAGAAGGAGAAGAAGAAGAAAAAGAAGGTTAAAATGGTGGAAATATTTCATTTTTTGCAATCAAATCTATTCCGACATTTTAAAAACTCTCGCCTTCGGCTGGAGAAGGTTAAAAATGTGGAAATATATTATTTTTGAAAGATATTTTTAAAAACATTTTAAAGTTGCTGATAAACATAAAGGGATGGAATACAGAGTTCAGGCCGAGGGCCAAGTGCTGTGACTTGTGAGGTCATTCAGCGCTGAAAGAGACATTTAGAGCAAAAAGTTACAAAGGTGTAAAGGGAGGAAAATCTCCCAGTTGCAATACGGAACGATTGTTAGAAGAGCGTGGAAAGCAAGGTGGAAGAATGATAATACGAATGGAGATACAGTAAAAGGAATGAAAGGGGTTGCAACTAGGGGCTGAAGGGAGACTTGGGAAGAAGAAGAAGAAGAAGAAGAAGAAGAGGTGGAACAGGTGAAAATGCTTTTATTTTTTGGAGGAAAAACTTGTCTGATATTTTCTAAAATGTTAAAAGTTGTTTGATAAAGAGGATGAAGACCTGATACAAAAATGTGCAGGAGGAAAATCAGCATCCTAGATGATATTTATTGAGTAGTTTATTATTAATAATGTAAATAAAGCAGAGCACTTTGAGTCACAAGTTTCTTTCGAAATATTTGATGAAGCGAAAAGGAGGAAAGTCCAGCTTTTACTAAAAGCTAATGAACAGACAGACTTTAGAATGAATTTTTAAAGGAAACTCATTTCTTGAAAGAGAATCGAATACAATATAGAAATGAGGCCCAAAAACCAAGCGCTGGGACCTATGAGTTCATTCAGCATTGAAAGGGAAAATGAGAGGATAGGGGGTTTGGAAGGTGTAACAGGAGGAAAAGAGAATATGAACGGAGGTATGGTAAAATGAATGAAAGGGGTTGCAGCTAGGGGCCTCGAGAAGGGACGCAGCAAAGCAATTTTAAGTGATGACTACAGTGCACCGCATGAGATGCATTGACGGCACTCAGACCTCCCCATCAACCCCCATCCCCCAATTGGGCTTGAAAAGGCAAAGGGTATTAAGAGCATAATATTTTGTATAAAAAATGGTATTCGATCTTTTACTAAAAAATAAACACTATGTAATGTTGGTACAAATACGTGTGAATATGAGAGTACATAAAAGACAGAGTAAGAAAATGCCTGGTACCATAAAAAAAAATTTAAAAAGGACAGAAATATAAAATAAAAACACCAAATACAGTGCAGAAATAAAAAATAAAAAGGAAAGATCAAATATTTGTTATTTTTGCCCAATATTTTGATGTTTTTTTTATTTACGCCCAATATTTAGATGTTTTTATTTCTTATTTCTGACTAATATTTCTAAGTTTTTATTTTTTATTTCTGCCCAATATTTTGATTGGTTTATTTTTATTATTTATTTTGTTACATTTCTCCCCCATCTTTGTTTATGATTTTTATTTTTTCATTTTAGCCCAATATGGTTGATGTTTCCATTCCAACACCCACACACCCTCACACATATTATTATGATATTATATATAAATAATTATATATATATATAATATATATATATGATATTATATATAATACAATATATAATATAAATATATATATATATATATAGATATTAATATATAAATATATATATATTATATATATATATATAATATATATATATATACATACATACATACCACACACACACACACACACCACACACACACACACATATATATATATAGTATATATATATATATAATATATTTATATCTATATATATATATCTATCATATAATATA